>NW_027464691.1:342500-385000 GCF_043290135.1 Rhipicephalus microplus | reverse complement strand
AGGTGAAATGTTGTGAAAGCACACAAAACGGCATGAACAAGCCAAATACTGCGTGTTCTACCGTTACAAGTGCGAAACTGCTATATTGTGATATTCTCGTTAAAGCGCATGCAAGCATCGTGAAACCTTAAAGAACAATGTCATTTAGCGAGATACAACGTTCTGTACTGCAATAAGTTGGTGAAAAACTGTGAGGTTATGCAAATATGGTAATTGTGAACAAAACAGTGTAATAGAGCGTTTTTAGATAAAAGTGCGAATGTTAGGTTAGGTTAAGATATGAACCGTCGTAAAACCGCATTAAACAATGTCAATTAGTGAGATGCAGTGTTTTTCACCATTAAAAGTCGGGAACTGCGATATCTAATGTGAAAGCGCTTGCAACCGTCGTTAGGTTAGGTTAGGTTAGGTAAGGTTAGATTAAGTTAGGTTGGGTTGAGTTGGGTTAGGTTAGGTTAGGTTAGGTTAGGTTGGGTTAGGTTAGGTTAGGTAGGTTAGGTTACGTTAGGTTAGGTTAGGTTAGGTTACGTTAGGTTAGGTTAGGTTAGGTAAGGATAATTTGGTTAGGTTAGGTAAGGTTAGGTTAGGTTAGGTTAGGTTGGGTTGGGTGTTGTTGGGTTGGGTTGGGTTGAGTTGGGTTAGGTTGGGTTAGGTTAGGTTAGGTTACGTTAGGTTAGGTTAGGTTAGGTTACGTTACGGTTATGTTAGGTTAGGTTAGGTACGTTAGGTTAGGTTAGGTGAGGTAAGGTTAGGTTACGTTAGAATAGGTTAGGTTAGGTTAGGTTACGTTAGGTTAGGTTAAGTTAGGTTAGGTTAGGTTTGGTTAGGTTTGGTTAGGTTAGCTTAGGTTAGGTTAGGTTGGGTTGGGTTGGGTTGGGTTAGGTTAGGTTAGGTTAGGTTAGGTTGGGTTAGGTTAGTTTAGGTTAGGTTAGGTTAGGTTAGGTTGGGTTGGGTTAGGTTAAGTTAGGTTAGGTTAGGTAAGGTTAGGTTAGGTTAGGTTAGGTTAAGGTATGAACCGTCGTGAAACCGCATTAAACAATGTCACTTAGTGAGATGCAGTGTTTTTCACCTTTACAAGTTGGGAACTGCGATATCTAATGTGAAAGCGCATGAAACCGTCGTAATCTTGTAGAAAACATTGTAAAGTAGCGAATAAAACGTTTTCTAACGATAGAAGTGCGAAGTTTCGGTTAGTTTGAGCTAGGTAGCGTCGTGAAACCACCAAAAACGATGTCATCTAACGAGATAGTGTTGTTTTATTGCGAGTACGAAACTGCGATAGGTGAAATATTGGGAAAGCACACAAAATGGCATGAACTAGCCAGATACTGCGTCTTGTGCCGTTACAAGTGCGAAACTGCTTTAATGTGATATTCTCGTTAAAGCGCATGCAAATATCGTGAAACCTTAAAGAACGATGTCATTTAGCGAGATACAGCGTTCTGAACTGTAATAAGTTGGTGAGAAACAGTGAGGTCAAGCAAATATCGTAATTGTGAACGAAACAGTGTAATTGAGCGTATTTAGATACAAGTGCGAATGTTAGGTTAGGTTGAGATATCAACCGTCGTAAAACCGCATTAAACAATGTCACTTAGTGAGATGTAGTGTTTTTCAACATTACAAGTCGGGAACTACGATATCTAATGTGAAAGCGCATGAAACCGTCGTAATCTTGTAGAAAACATTGTAAAGTTGCGAGTAAAACGTTTTCTAACGATAGAAGTGCGAAGGTTAGCTTGAGTTATGTTAGTTTAAGCTATGTAGCGTCGTGAGACCACCAAAAAGGACGTCATCTAACGAGATAGTGTTGTTTTATTGCATGTACGTAACTGCAATAGGTGAAATGTTGTGAAAATACACAAAACGGCTTGAACAAGCCAGATACTGCGTGTTGTACCGTTACAAGTGCGAAACTGCTATAATGTGATATTCTTGTTAAAGCGCATGCAAGCATCGTGAAACCTTAAAGAACGATGTCATTTAGCGAGATACAGCGTTCTGTACTGCAATAAGTTGGTGAAAAACTGTGAGGTTATACAAATATCGTAATTGTGAACGAAACAGTGTAATAGAGCGTTTTTCCATACAAGTACGAATGTTAGGTTTGGTTAAGATATGAACCGACGTAAAACCGCATTAAACAATGTCAATTAGTGAGATGCAGTGTTTTTCACCATTAAAAGTCGGGAACTGCGATATCTAATGTGAAAGCGCTTGCAACCGTCGTTAGGTTAGGTTAGGTTAGGTTTTGTTAGGTTAGGTTAGGTTAGGTTAGGTTAGATTAGGTTAGGTTGGGTTGAGTTGGGTTAGGTTAGGTTAGGTTAGGTTGGGTTAGGTTAGGTTAGGTTAGGTTAGGTTACGTTAGGTTAGGTTAGGTTACGTTAGGTTAGGTTAGGTTAGGTTACGTTAGGTTAGGTTAGGTTAGGTAAGGATAATTTGGTTAGGTTAGGTAAGGTTAGGTTAGGTTAGGTTAGGTTGGGTTGGGTGTTGTTGGGTTGGGTTGGGTTGGGTTGGGTTAGGTTGGGTTAGGTTAGGTTAGGTTACGTTAGGTTAGGTTAGGTTAGGTTAGGTTAGGTTACGTTAGGTTATGTTAGGTTAGGTTAGGTTACGTTAGGTTAGGTTAGGTCAGGTAAGGTTAGGTTACGTTAGAATAGGTTAGGTTACGTTAGGTTAGGTTAAGTTAGGTTAGGTTAGGTTTGGTTAGGTTTGGTTAGGTTAGCTTAGGTTAGGTTAGGTTGGGTTGGGTTGGGTTGGGTTAGGTTAGGTTAGGTTAGGTTAGGTTAGGTTAGGTTAGGTAAGGATAATTTGGTTAGGTTAGGTAAGGTTAGGTTAGGTTAGGTTAGGTTGGGTTGGGTGTTGTTGGGTAGGGTTGGGTTGGGTTGGGTTAGGTTGGGTTAGGTTAGGTTAGGTTACGTTAGGTTAGGTTAGGTTAGGTTAGGTTACGTTAGGTTATGTTAGGTTAGGTTAGGTTACGTTAGGTTAGGTTAGGTCAGGTAAGGTTAGGTTACGTTAGAATAGGTTAGGTTAGGTTAGGTTACGTTAGGTTAGGTTAAGTTAGGTTAGGTTAGGTTTGGTTAGGTTAGGTTAGGTTAGGTTAGGTTAGATTAGGTTAGGTTGGGTTGAGTTGGGTTAGGTTAGGTTAGGTTAGGTTAGGTTGGGTTAGGCTAGGTTAGGTTAGGTTACGTTAGGTTAGGTTAGGTTACGTTACGTTAGGTTAGGTTAGGTTACGTTAGGTTAGGTTAGGTTAGGTAAGGATAATTTGGTTAGGTTAGGTAAGGTTAGGTTAGGTTAGGTTAGGTTGGGTTGGGTGTTGTTGGGTTGGGTTGGGTTGGGTTAGGTTGGGTTAGGTTGGGTTAGGTTAGGTTAGGTTACGTTAGGTTAGGTTAGGTTAGGTTAGGTTACGTTAGGTTATGTTAGGTTAGGTTAGGTTAGGTTACGTTAGGTTAGGTTAGGTCAGGTAAGGTTAGGTTACGTTAGAATAGGTTAGGTTAGGTTAGGTTACGTTAGGTTAGGTTAAGTTAGGTTAGGTTAGGTTTGGTTAGGTTTGGTTAGGTTAGCTTAGGTTAGGTTAGGTTGGGTTGGGTTGGGTTGGGTTAGGTTAGGTTAGGTTAGGTTGGGTTAGGTTAGTTTAGGTTAGGTTAGGTTAGGTTAGGTTGGGTTGGGTTGGGTTAGGTTAGGTTAGGTTAGGTAAGGTTAGGTGAGGTTAGGTTAGGTTACGTTAGGTTAAGGTATGAACCGTCGTAAAACCGCATTAAACAATGTCACTTAGTGAGATGCAGTGTTTTTCACCTTTACAAGTTGGGAACTGTGATATCTAATGTGAAAGCGCTTGAAACTGTCGTATTGTTGTAGAAAGCAATGTAAAGTAGCGAGTAAAACGTTTTCTAACGATAGAAGTGCGAAGGTTATGTTAGGTTGAGTTATGTTAGTTTAAGCTAGGTAGCGTCGTGAAACTACCAAAAACAACGTCATCTAACGAGATAGTGTTGTTTTATTGCGAGTACGAAACTGCGATAGGTGAAATGTTGTGAAAGCACACAAAACGGCATGAACAAGCCAAATACTGCGTGTTGTACCGTTACAAGTGCGAAACTGCTATGTTGTGATATTCTCGTTAAAGCGCATGCAAGCATCGTGAAACCTTAAAGAACGATGTCATTTAGCGAGATACAGCGTTCTGTACTGCAATAAGTTGGTGAAAAACTGTGAGGTTATGCAAATATCCTAATTGTGAACGAAACAGTGTAATAGAGCGTTTTTTAATACAAGTGCGAATGTTAGGTTAGGTTAAGATATGAACCGTCGTAAAACCGCATTAAACAATGTCACTTAGTGACATGCAGTGTTTTTCACCATTACAAGTCGGGAACTGCGATATCTAATGTGAAAGCGCTTGCAAACGTCGTTAGGTTAGGTTAGGTTAGGTTACGTTAGGTTAGGTTAGGTTAGGTTTGGTTAGGTTAGGTTAGGTTAGGTTAGGGATATTAGGTAAGGTTTGGTTAGGTTAGGTTAGGTTAGGTTGGGTTAGGTAAGGTTAGGTTAGGTTAAGATATGAACCGCGCTAAAACCGCATTAAACAATGTCACTTAGTGAGATGCTGTGTTTTTCACCATTACAAGTCGGGAACTGCGATATCTAATGTGAAAGCGCATGAAACCGTCGTAATCTTGTAGAAAACATTGTAAAGTAGCGAATAAAACGTTTTCTAACGATAGAAGTGCGAAGGTTCGGTTAGTTTGAGCTAGGTAGCGTCGTGAAACCACCAAAAACGATGTCATCTAACGAGATAGTGTTGTTTTATTGCGAGTACGGAACTGCGATAGGTAAAATATTGGGAAAGCACACAAAATGACATGAACTAGCCAGATACTGCGTCTTGTACCGTTACAAGTGCGAAACTGCTATAATGTGATATTCTCGTTAAAGCGCATGCAAGCATTGTGAAACCTTAAAGAACGATGTCATTTAGCGAGATACAGCGTTCTGTACTGCAATAAGTTGGTGAAAAACTGTGAGGTTATGCAAATATCGTAATTGTGAACGAAACAGTGTAATAGAGCGTTTTCCAATACAAGTACGAATGTTAGGTTAGGTTAAGATATGAACCGTCGTAAAACCGCATTAAACAATGTCACTTAGTGAGATGCAGTGTTTTTCACCATTACAAGTCGGGAACTGCGATATCTAATGTGAAAGCGCTTGCAAACGTCGTTAGGTTAGGTTAGGTTAGGTTAGGTTGGGTTAGGTTAGTTTAGGTTAGGTTAGGTTAGGTTAGGTAAGGTTAGGTTAGGTTAGGTTAGGTTAAGGTATGAACCGTCGTAAAACCGCATTAAACAATGTCACTTAGTGAGATGCAGTGTTTTTCACCTTTACAAGTTGGGAACTGCGATATCTAATGTGAAAGCGCATGAAACCGTCGTAATCTTGTAGAAAACATTGTAAAGTAGCGAATAAAACGTTTTCTAACGATAGAAGTGCGAAGGTTCGGTTAGTTTGAGCTAGGTAGCGTCGTGAAACCACCAAAAACGATGTCATCTAACGAGATAGTGTTGTTTTATTGCGAGTACGAAACTGCGATAGGTGAAATATTGGGAAAGCACACAAAATGGCATGAACTAGCCAGATACTGCGTCTTGTGCCGTTACAAGTGCGAAACTGCTTTAATGTGATATTCTCGTTAAAGCGCATGCAAGTATCGTGAAACCTTAAAGAACGATGTCATTTAGCGAGATACAGCGTTCTGAACTGTAATAAGTTGGTGAGAAACTGTGAGGTCAAGCAAATATCGTAATTGTGAACGAAACAGTGTAATTGAGCGTATTTAGATACAAGTTCGAATGTTAGGTTAGGTTGAGATATCAACCGTCGTAAAACCGCATTAAACAATGTCACTTAGTGAGATGTAGTGTTTTTTAACATTACAAGTCGGGAACTACGATATCTAATGTGAAAGCGCATGAAACCGTCGTAATCTTGTAGAAAACATTGTAAAGTTGCGAGTAAAACGTTTTCTAACGATAGAAGTGCGAAGGTTAGCTTGAGTTATGTTAGTTTAGGCTATGTAGCGTCGTGAGACCACCAAAAAGGACGTCATCTAACGAGATAGTGTTGTTTTATTGCATGTACGTAACTGCAATAGGTGAAATGTTGTGAAAGTACACAAAACGGCTTGAACAAGCCAGATACTGCGTCTTGTGCCGTTACAAGTGCGAAACTGCTATAATGTGATATTCTTGTTAAAGCGCATGCAAGCATCGTGAAACCTTAAAGAACGATGTCATTTAGCGAGATACAGCGTTCTGTACTGCAATAAGTTGGTGAAAAACTGTGAGGTTATGCAAATATCGTAATTGTGAACGAAACAGTGTAATAGAGCGTTTTTCCATACAAGTACGAATGTTAGGTTAGGTTAAGATATGAACCGTCGTAAAACCGCATTAAACAATGTCAATTAGTGAGATGCAGTGTTTTTCACCATTAAAAGTCGGGAACTGCGATATCTAATGTGAAAGCGCTTGCAACCGTCGTTAGGTTAGGTTAGGTTAGGTTAGGTTAGGTTAGGTTTTGTTAGGTTAGGTTAGGTTAGGTTAGGTTAGATTAGGTTAGGTTGGGTTGAGTTGGGTTAGGTTAGGTTAGGTTAGGTTAGGTTGGGTTAGGTTAGGTTAGGTTAGGTTAGGTTACGTTAGGTTAGGTTAGGTTACGTTAGGTTAGGTTAGGTTAGGTTAGGTTAGGTAAGGATAATTTGGTTAGGTTAGGTAAGGTTAGGTTAGGTTAGGTTAGGTTGGGTTGGGTGTTGTTGGGTTGGGTTGGGTTGGGTTGGGTTAGGTTGGGTTAGGTTAGGTTAGGTTACGTTAGGTTAGGTTAGGTTAGGTTAGGTTAGGTTACGTTAGGTTATGTTAGGTTAGGTTAGGTTACGTTAGGTTAGGTTAGGTCAGGTAAGGTTAGGTTACGTTAGAATAGGTTAGGTTAGGTTACGTTAGGTTAGGTTAAGTTAGGTTAGGTTAGGTTTGGTTAGGTTTGGTTAGGTTAGCTTAGGTTAGGTTAGGTTAGGTTGGGTTGGGTTGGGTTGGGTTGGGTTAGGTTAGGTTAGGTTAGGTTGGGTTAGGTTAGTTTAGGTTAGGTTAGGATAGGTTAGGTTGGGTTGGGTTGGGTTAGGTTAGGTTAGGTTAGGTTAGGTAAGGTTAGGTTAGGTTAGGTTAGGTTACGTTAGGTTAAGGTATGAACCGTCGTAAAACCGCATTAAACAATGTCACTTAGTGAGATGCAGTGTTTTTCACCTTTACAAGTTGGGAACTGCGATATCTAATGTGAAAGCGCATGAAACCGTCGTAATCTTGTAGAAAACATTGTAAAGTAGCGAATAAAACGTTTTCTAACGATAGAAGTGCGAAGGTTCGGTTAGTTTGAGCTAGGTAGCGTCGTGAAACCACCAAAAACGATGTCATCTAACGAGATAGTGTTGTTTTATTGCGAGTACGAAACTGCGATAGGTGAAATATTGGGAAAGCACAGAAAACGGCATGAACAAGCCAAATACTGCGTGTTGTACCGTTACAAGTGCGAAACTGCTATGTTGTGATATTCTCGTTAAAGCGCATGCAAGCATCGTGAAACCTTAAAGAACGATGTCATTTAGCGAGATACAGCGTTCTGTACTGCAATAAGTTGGTGAAAAACTGTGAGGTTATGCAAATATCCTAATTGTGAACGAAACAGTGTAATAGAGCGTTTTTTAATACAAGTGCGAATGTTAGGTTAGGTTAAGATATGAACCGTCGTAAAACCGCATTAAACAATGTCACTTAGTGAGATGCAGTGTTTTTCACCATTACAAGTCGGGAACTGCGATATCTAATGTGAAAGCGCTTGCAAACGTCGTTAGGTTAGGTTAGGTTAGGTTAGGTTAGGTTACGTTAGGTTAGGTTAGGTTAGGTTTGGTTAGGTTAGGTTAGGTTAGGTTAGGTTAGGGATGTTAGGTAAGGTTTGGTTAGGTTAGGTTAGGTTAGGTTGGGTTAGGTAAGGTTAGGTTAGGTTAAGATATGAACCGCGCTAAAACCGCATTAAACAATGTCACTTAGTGAGATGCTGTGTTTTTCACCATTACAAGTCGGGAACTGCGATATCTAATGTGAAAGCGCATGAAACCGTCGTAATCTTGTAGAAAACATTGTAAAGTAGCGAATAAAACGTTTTCTAACGATAGAAGTGCGAAGGTTCGGTTAGTTTGAGCTAGGTAGCGTCGTGAAACCACCAAAAACGATGTCATCTAACGAGATAGTGTTGTTTTATTGCGAGTACGAAACTGCGATAGGTGAAATATTGGGAAAGCACACAAAATGGCATGAACTAGCCAGATACTGCGTCTTGTGCCGTTACAAGTGCGAAACTGCTTTAATGTGATATTCTCGTTAAAGCGCATGCAAGTATCGTGAAACCTTAAAGAACGATGTCATTTAGCGAGATACAGCGTTCTGAACTGTAATAAGTTGGTGAGAAACTGTGAGGTCAAGCAAATATCGTAATTGTGAACGAAACAGTGTAATTGAGCGTATTTAGATACAAGTTCGAATGTTAGGTTAGGTTGAGATATCAACCGTCGTAAAACCGCATTAAACAATGTCACTTAGTGAGATGTAGTGTTTTTCAACATTACAAGTCGGGAACCACGATATCTAATGTGAAAGCGCATGAAACCGTCGTAATCTTGTAGAAAACATTGTAAAGTTGCGAGTAAAACGTTTTCTAACGATAGAAGTGCGAAGGTTAGCTTGAGTTATGTTAGTTTAGGCTATGTAGCGTCGTGAGACCACCAAAAAGGACGTCATCTAACGAGATAGTGTTGTTTTATTGCATGTACGTAACTGCAATAGGTGAAATGTTGTGAAAGTACACAAAACGGCTTGAACAAGCCAGATACTGCGTGTTGTACCGTTACAAGTGCGAAACTGCTATAATGTGATATTCTTGTTAAAGCGCATGCAAGCATCGTGAAACCTTAAAGAACGATGTCATTTAGCGAGATACAGCGTTCTGTACTGCAATAAGTTGGTGAAAAACTTTGAGGTTATGCAAATATCGTAATTGTGAACGAAACAGTGTAATAGAGCGTTTTTCCATACAAGTACGAATGTTAGGTTAGGTTAAGATATGAACCGTCGTAAAACCGCATTAAACAATGTCAATTAGTGAGATGCAGTGTTTTTCACCATTAAAAGTCGGGAACTGCGATATCTAATGTGAAAGCGCTTGCAACCGTCGTTAGGTTAGGTTAGGTTAGGTTAGGTTAGGTTAGGTTAGGTTTTGTTAGGTTAGGTTAGGTTAGGTTAGGTTAGATTAGGTTAGGTTGGGTTGAGTTGGGTTAGGTTAGGTTAGGTTAGGTTAGGTTAGGTTGGGTTAGGTTAGGTTAGGTTAGGTTAGGTTACGTTAGGTTAGGTTAGGTTACGTTAGGTTAGGTTAGGTTAGGTTAGGTTAGGTAAGGATAATTTGGTTAGGTTAGGTAAGGTTAGGTTAGGTTAGGTTAGGTTGGGTTGGGTGTTGTTGGGTTGGGTTGGGTTGG
Organism: Rhipicephalus microplus; assembly: GCF_043290135.1. Taxonomy (NCBI): domain Eukaryota; kingdom Metazoa; phylum Arthropoda; class Arachnida; order Ixodida; family Ixodidae; genus Rhipicephalus; species Rhipicephalus microplus. Next base: position 375,441 of record NW_027464691.1, on the reverse strand, counting down.
GTTGGGTTAGGTTGGGTTAGGTTAGGTTAGGTTACGTTAGGTTAGGTTAGGTTAGGTTAGGTTAGGTTACGTTAGGTTATGTTAGGTTAGGTTAGGTTACGTTAGGTTAGGTTAGGTCAGGTAAGGTTAGGTTACGTTAGAATAGGTTAGGTTAGGTTACGTTAGGTTAGGTTAAGTTAGGTTAGGTTAGGTTTGGTTAGGTTTGGTTAGGTTAGCTTAGGTTAGGTTAGGTTAGGTTGGGTTGGGTTGGGTTGGGTTGGGTTAGGTTAGGTTAGGTTAGGTTGGGTTAGGTTAGTTTAGGTTAGGTTAGGATAGGTTAGGTTGGGTTGGGTTGGGTTAGGTTAGGTTAGGTTAGGTTAGGTAAGGTTAGGTTAGGTTAGGTTAGGTTACGTTAGGTTAAGGTATGAACCGTCGTAAAACCGCATTAAACAATGTCACTTAGTGAGATGCAGTGTTTTTCACCTTTACAAGTTGGGAACTGCGATATCTAATGTGAAAGCGCATGAAACCGTCGTAATCTTGTAGAAAACATTGTAAAGTAGCGAATAAAACGTTTTCTAACGATAGAAGTGCGAAGGTTCGGTTAGTTTGAGCTAGGTAGCGTCGTGAAACCACCAAAAACGATGTCATCTAACGAGATAGTGTTGTTTTATTGCGAGTACGAAACTGCGATAGGTGAAATATTGGGAAAGCACAGAAAACGGCATGAACAAGCCAAATACTGCGTGTTGTACCGTTACAAGTGCGAAACTGCTATGTTGTGATATTCTCGTTAAAGCGCATGCAAGCATCGTGAAACCTTAAAGAACGATGTCATTTAGCGAGATACAGCGTTCTGTACTGCAATAAGTTGGTGAAAAACTGTGAGGTTATGCAAATATCCTAATTGTGAACGAAACAGTGTAATAGAGCGTTTTTTAATACAAGTGCGAATGTTAGGTTAGGTTAAGATATGAACCGTCGTAAAACCGCATTAAACAATGTCACTTAGTGAGATGCAGTGTTTTTCACCATTACAAGTCGGGAACTGCGATATCTAATGTGAAAGCGCTTGCAAACGTCGTTAGGTTAGGTTAGGTTAGGTTAGGTTAGGTTACGTTAGGTTAGGTTAGGTTAGGTTTGGTTAGGTTAGGTTAGGTTAGGTTAGGTTAGGGATGTTAGGTAAGGTTTGGTTAGGTTAGGTTAGGTTAGGTTGGGTTAGGTAAGGTTAGGTTAGGTTAAGATATGAACCGCGCTAAAACCGCATTAAACAATGTCACTTAGTGAGATGCTGTGTTTTTCACCATTACAAGTCGGGAACTGCGATATCTAATGTGAAAGCGCATGAAACCGTCGTAATCTTGTAGAAAACATTGTAAAGTAGCGAATAAAACGTTTTCTAACGATAGAAGTGCGAAGGTTCGGTTAGTTTGAGCTAGGTAGCGTCGTGAAACCACCAAAAACGATGTCATCTAACGAGATAGTGTTGTTTTATTGCGAGTACGAAACTGCGATAGGTGAAATATTGGGAAAGCACACAAAATGGCATGAACTAGCCAGATACTGCGTCTTGTGCCGTTACAAGTGCGAAACTGCTTTAATGTGATATTCTCGTTAAAGCGCATGCAAGTATCGTGAAACCTTAAAGAACGATGTCATTTAGCGAGATACAGCGTTCTGAACTGTAATAAGTTGGTGAGAAACTGTGAGGTCAAGCAAATATCGTAATTGTGAACGAAACAGTGTAATTGAGCGTATTTAGATACAAGTTCGAATGTTAGGTTAGGTTGAGATATCAACCGTCGTAAAACCGCATTAAACAATGTCACTTAGTGAGATGTAGTGTTTTTCAACATTACAAGTCGGGAACCACGATATCTAATGTGAAAGCGCATGAAACCGTCGTAATCTTGTAGAAAACATTGTAAAGTTGCGAGTAAAACGTTTTCTAACGATAGAAGTGCGAAGGTTAGCTTGAGTTATGTTAGTTTAGGCTATGTAGCGTCGTGAGACCACCAAAAAGGACGTCATCTAACGAGATAGTGTTGTTTTATTGCATGTACGTAACTGCAATAGGTGAAATGTTGTGAAAGTACACAAAACGGCTTGAACAAGCCAGATACTGCGTGTTGTACCGTTACAAGTGCGAAACTGCTATAATGTGATATTCTTGTTAAAGCGCATGCAAGCATCGTGAAACCTTAAAGAACGATGTCATTTAGCGAGATACAGCGTTCTGTACTGCAATAAGTTGGTGAAAAACTTTGAGGTTATGCAAATATCGTAATTGTGAACGAAACAGTGTAATAGAGCGTTTTTCCATACAAGTACGAATGTTAGGTTAGGTTAAGATATGAACCGTCGTAAAACCGCATTAAACAATGTCAATTAGTGAGATGCAGTGTTTTTCACCATTAAAAGTCGGGAACTGCGATATCTAATGTGAAAGCGCTTGCAACCGTCGTTAGGTTAGGTTAGGTTAGGTTAGGTTAGGTTAGGTTAGGTTTTGTTAGGTTAGGTTAGGTTAGGTTAGGTTAGATTAGGTTAGGTTGGGTTGAGTTGGGTTAGGTTAGGTTAGGTTAGGTTAGGTTAGGTTGGGTTAGGTTAGGTTAGGTTAGGTTAGGTTACGTTAGGTTAGGTTAGGTTACGTTAGGTTAGGTTAGGTTAGGTTAGGTTAGGTAAGGATAATTTGGTTAGGTTAGGTAAGGTTAGGTTAGGTTAGGTTAGGTTGGGTTGGGTGTTGTTGGGTTGGGTTGGGTTGGGTTAGGTTGGGTTAGGTTAGGTTAGGTTACGTTAGGTTAGGTTAGGTTAGGTTACGTTAGGTTATGTTAGGTTAGGTTAGGTTACGTTAGAATAGGTTAGGTTAGGTTACGTTAGGTTAGGTTAAGTTAGGTTAGGTTAGGTTTGGTTAGGTTTGGTTAGGTTAGCTTAGGTTAGGTTAGGTTGGGTTGGGTTGGGTTGGGTTGGGTTAGGTTAGGTTAGGTTAGGTTGGGTTAGGTTAGTTTAGGTTAGGTTAGGATAGGTTAGGTTGGGTTGGGTTGGGTTAGGTTAGGTTAGGTTAGGTTAGGCAAGGTTAGGTTAGGTTAGGTTAGGTTACGTTAGGTTAAGGTATGAACCGTCGTAAAACCGCATTAAACAATGTCACTTAGTGAGATGCAGTGTTTTTCACCTTTACAAGTTGGGAACTGCGATATCTAATGTGAAAGCGCATGAAACCGTCGTAATCTTGTAGAAAACATTGTAAAGTAGCGAATAAAACGTTTTCTAACGATAGAAGTGCGAAGGTTCGGTTAGTTTGAGCTAGGTAGCGTCGTGAAACCACCAAAAACGATGTCATCTAACGAGATAGTGTTGTTTTATTGCGAGTACGAAACTGCGATAGGTGAAATATTGGGAAAGCACAGAAAATGGCATGAACTAGCCAGATACTGCGTCTTGTGCCGTTACAAGTGCGAAACTGCTTTAATGTGATATTCTCGTTAAAGCGCATGCAAGTATCGTGAAACCTTAAAGAACGATGTCATTTAGCGAGATACAGCGTTCTGAACTGTAATAAGTTGGTGAGAAACTGTGAGGTCAAGCAAATATCGTAATTGTGAACGAAACAGTGTAATTGAGCGTATTTAGATACAAGTGCGAATGTTAGGTTAGGTTGAGATATCAACCGTCGTAAAACCGCATTAAACAATGTCACTTAGTGAGATGTAGTGTTTTTCAACATTACAAGTCGGGAACTACGATATCTAATGTGAAAGCGCATGAAACCGTCGTAATCTTGTAGAAAACATTGTAAAGTTGCGAGTAAAACGTTTTCTAACGATAGAAGTGCGAAGGTTAGCTTGAGTTATGTTAGTTTAAGCTATGTAGCGTCGTGAGACCACCAAAAAGGACGTCATCTAACGAGATAGTGTTGTTTTATTGCATGTACGTAACTGCAATAGGTGAAATGTTGTGAAAAAACACAAAACGGCTTGAACAAGCCAGATACTGCGTGTTGTACCAATACAAGTGCGAAACTGCTATAATGTGATATTCTTGTTAAAGCGCATGCAAGCATCGTGAAACCTTAAAGAACGATGTCATTTAGCGAGATACAGCGTTCTGTACTGCAATAAGTTGGTGAAAAACTGTGAGGTTATGCAAATATCGTAATTGTGAACGAAACAGTGTAATAGAGCGTTTTTCCATACAAGTACGAATGTTAGGTTAGGTTAAGATATGAACCGTCGTAAAACCGCATTAAACAATGTCACTTAGTGAGATGCAGTCTTTTTCACCATTACAAGTCGGGAACTGCGATATCTAATGTGAAAGCGCTTGCAAACGTCGTTAGGTTAGGTTAGGTTAGGTTACGTTAGGTTAGGTTTGGTTAGGTTAGGTTAGGCTAGGTTATGTTAGGTTAGGTTGGGTTAGGTTAGGTAGGGTTAGGTTAGGTTAGGTTAAGATATGAACCGCGCTAAAACCGCTATAAACAATGTCACTTAGTGAGATGCAGTGTTTTTCACCTTTACAAGTTGGGAACTGCGATATCTAATGTGAAAGCGCTTGAAACCGTCGTAATGTTGTAGAAAGCATTGTAAAGTAGCGAGTAAAACGTTTTCTAACGATAGAAGTGCGAAGGTTATGTTAGGTTGAGTTATGTTAGTTTAAGCTAGATAGTGTCGTGAAACCACCAAAAACGACGTCATCTAACGAGATATTGTTGTTTATTGCGAGTACGAAACTGCGATAGGTAAAATGTTGTGAAAGCACACAAAACGGCATGAACAAGCCAAATACTGCGTGTTGTACCGTTACAAGTGCGAAACTGCTATGTTGTGACATTCTCGGTAAAGCGCATGCAAGTATCGTGAAACCTTAAAGAACGATGTCATTTAGCGAGATACACCGTTCTGTACTGTAATAAGTTGGTGAGAAACTGTGAGGTCAAGCAAATATCGTAATTGTGAACGAAACAGTGTAATTGAGCGTCTTTAGATACAAGTGCGAATGTTAGGTTAGGTTGACATATCAACCATCGTAAAACCGCATTAAACAATGTCACTTAGTGAGATGCAGTGTTTTTCACCATTACAAGTCGGGAACTGCGATATCTAATGTGAAAGCGCTTGCAAACGTCGTTAGGTTAGGTTAGGTTAGGTTAGGTTAGGTTGGGTTAGGTTAGTTTAGGTTAGGTTAGGTTAGGTTAGGTAAGGTTAGGTTAGGTTAGGTTAGGTTAAGGTATGAACCGTCGTAAAACCGCATTAAACAATGTCACTTAGTGAGATGCAGTGTTTTTCACCTTTACAAGTTGGGAACTGCGATATCTAATGTGAAAGCGCATGAAACCGTCGTAATCTTGTAGAAAACATTGTAAAGTAGCGAATAAAACGTTTTCTAACGATAGAAGTGCGAAGGTTCGGTTAGTTTGAGCTAGGTAGCGTCGTGAAACCACCAAAAACGATGTCATCTAACGAGATAGTGTTGTTTTATTGCGAGTACGAAACTGCGATAGGTGAAATATTGGGAAAGCACACAAAATGGCATGAACTAGCCAGATACTGCGTCTTGTGCCGTTACAAGTGCGAAACTGCTTTAATGTGATATTCTCGTTAAAGCGCATGCAAGTATCGTGAAACCTTAAAGAACGATGTCATTTAGCGAGATACAGCGTTCTGAACTGTAATAAGCTGGTGAGAAACTGTGAGGTCAAGCAAATATCGTAATTGTGAACGAAACAGTGTAATTGAGCGTATTTAGATACAAGTTCGAATGTTAGGTTAGGTTGAGATATCAACCGTCGTAAAACCGCATTAAACAATGTCACTTAGTGAGATGTAGTGTTTTTTAACATTACAAGTCGGGAACTACGATATCTAATGTGAAAGCGCATGAAACCGTCGTAATCTTGTAGAAAACATTGTAAAGTTGCGAGTAAAACGTTTTCTAACGATAGAAGTGCGAAGGTTAGCTTGAGTTATGTTAGTTTAGGCTATGTAGCGTCGTGAGACCACCAAAAAGGACGTCATCTAACGAGATAGTGTTGTTTTATTGCATGTACGTAACTGCAATAGGTGAAATGTTGTGAAAGTACACAAAACGGCTTGAACAAGCCAGATACTGCGTGTTGTACCGTTACAAGTGCGAAACTGCTATAATGTGATATTCTTGTTAAAGCGCATGCAAGCATCGTGAAACCTTAAAGAACGATGTCATTTAGCGAGATACAGCGTTCTGTACTGCAATAAGTTGGTGAAAAACTTTGAGGTTATGCAAATATCGTAATTGTGAACGAAACAGTGTAATAGAGCGTTTTTCCATACAAGTACGAATGTTAGGTTAGGTTAAGATATGAACCGTCGTAAAACCGCATTAAACAATGTCAATTAGTGAGATGCAGTGTTTTTCACCATTAAAAGTCGGGAACTGCGATATCTAATGTGAAAGCGCTTGCAACCGTCGTTAGGTTAGGTTAGGTTAGGTTAGGTTAGGTTAGGTTTTGTTAGGTTAGGTTAGGTTAGGTTAGGTTAGATTAGGTTAGGTTGGGTTGAGTTGGGTTAGGTTAGGTTAGGTTAGGTTAGGTTAGGTTGGGTTAGGTTAGGTTAGGTTAGGTTAGGTTACGTTAGGTTAGGTTAGGTTACGTTAGGTTAGGTTAGGTTAGGTTAGGTTAGGTTAGGTAAGGATAATTTGGTTAGGTTAGGTAAGGTTAGGTTAGGTTAGGTTAGGTTGGGTTGGGTGTTGTTGGGTTGGGTTGGGTTGGGTTAGGTTGGGTTAGGTTAGGTTAGGTTACGTTAGGTTAGGTTAGGTTAGGTTACGTTAGGTTATGTTAGGTTAGGTTAGGTTACGTTAGAATAGGTTAGGTTAGGTTACGTTAGGTTAGGTTAAGTTAGGTTAGGTTAGGTTTGGTTAGGTTTGGTTAGGTTAGCTTAGGTTAGGTTAGGTTGGGTTGGGTTGGGTTGGGTTGGGTTAGGTTAGGTTAGGTTAGGTTGGGTTAGGTTAGTTTAGGTTAGGTTAGGATAGGTTAGGTTGGGTTGGGTTGGGTTAGGTTAGGTTAGGTTAGGTTAGGCAAGGTTAGGTTAGGTTACGTTAGGTTAAGGTATGAACCGTCGTAAAACCGCATTAAACAATGTCACTTAGTGAGACGCAGTGTTTTTCACCTTTACAAGTTGGGAACTGCGATATCTAATGTGAAAGCGCATGAAACCGTCGTAATCTTGTAGAAAACATTGTAAAGTAGCGAATAAAACGTTTTCGAACGATAGAAGTGCGAAGTTTCGGTTAGTTTGAGCTAGGTAGCGTCGTGAAACCACCAAAAACGATGTCATCTAACGAGATAGTGTTGTTTTATTGCGAGTACGAAACTGCGATAGGTGAAATATTGGGAAAGCACAGAAAATGGCATGAACTAGCCAGATACTGCGTCTTGTGCCGTTACAAGTGCGAAACTGCTTTAATGTGATATTCTCGTTAAAGCGCATGCAAGTATCGTGAAACCTTAAAGAACGATGTCATTTAGCGAGATACAGCGTTCTGTACTGCAATAAGTTGGTGAAAAACTGTGAGGTTATGCAAATATCCTAATTGTGAACGAAACAGTGTAATAGAGCGTTTTTTAATACAAGTGCGAATGTTAGGTTAGGTTAAGATATGAACCGTCGTAAAACCGCATTAAACAATGTCACTTAGTGAGATGCAGTGTTTTTCACCATTACAAGTCGGGAACTGCGATATCTAATGTGAAAGCGCTTGCAACCGTCGTTAGGTTAGGTTAGGTTAGGTTAGGTTAGGTTAGGTTTTGTTAGGTTAGGTTAGGTTAGGTTAGGTTAGATTAGGTTAGGTTGGGTTGAGTTGGGTTAGGTTAGGTTAGGTTAGGTTAGGTTAGGTTGGGTTAGGTTAGGTTAGGTTAGGTTAGGTTACGTTAGGTTAGGTTAGGTTACGTTAGGTTAGGTTAGGTTAGGTTAGGTTAGGTTAGGTAAGGATAATTTGGTTAGGTTAGGTAAGGTTAGGTTAGGTTAGGTTAGGTTGGGTTGGGTGTTGTTGGGTTGGGTTGGGTTGGGTTAGGTTGGGTTAGGTTAGGTTAGGTTACGTTAGGTTAGGTTAGGTTAGGTTACGTTAGGTTATGTTAGGTTAGGTTAGGTTACGTTAGAATAGGTTAGGTTAGGTTACGTTAGGTTAGGTTAAGTTAGGTTAGGTTAGGTTTGGTTAGGTTTGGTTAGGTTAGCTTAGGTTAGGTTAGGTTGGGTTGGGTTGGGTTGGGTTGGGTTAGGTTAGGTTAGGTTAGGTTGGGTTAGGTTAGTTTAGGTTAGGTTAGGATAGGTTAGGTTGGGTTGGGTTGGGTTAGGTTAGGTTAGGTTAGGTTAGGCAAGGTTAGGTTAGGTTACGTTAGGTTAAGGTATGAACCGTCGTAAAACCGCATTAAACAATGTCACTTAGTGAGACGCAGTGTTTTTCACCTTTACAAGTTGGGAACTGCGATATCTAATGTGAAAGCGCATGAAACCGTCGTAATCTTGTAGAAAACATTGTAAAGTAGCGAATAAAACGTTTTCGAACGATAGAAGTGCGAAGTTTCGGTTAGTTTGAGCTAGGTAGCGTCGTGAAACCACCAAAAACGATGTCATCTAACGAGATAGTGTTGTTTTATTGCGAGTACGAAACTGCGATAGGTGAAATATTGGGAAAGCACAGAAAATGGCATGAACTAGCCAGATACTGCGTCTTGTGCCGTTACAAGTGCGAAACTGCTTTAATGTGATATTCTCGTTAAAGCGCATGCAAGTATCGTGAAACCTTAAAGAACGATGTCATTTAGCGAGATACAGCGTTCTGTACTGCAATAAGTTGGTGAAAAACTGTGAGGTTATGCAAATATCCTAATTGTGAACGAAACAGTGTAATAGAGCGTTTTTTAATACAAGTGCGAATGTTAGGTTAGGTTAAGATATGAACCGTCGTAAAACCGCATTAAACAATGTCACTTAGTGAGATGCAGTGTTTTTCACCATTACAAGTCGGGAACTGCGATATCTAATGTGAAAGCGCTTGCAAACGTCGTTAGGTTAGGTTAGGTTAGGTTAGGTTAGGTTACGTTAGGTTAGGTTAGGTTAGGTTTGGTTAGGTTAGGTTAGGTTAGGTTAGGGATGTTAGGTAAGGTTTGGTTAGGTTAGGTTAGGTTAGGTTGGGTTAGGTAAGGTTAGGTTAGGTTAAGATATGAACCGCGCTAAAACCGCATTAAACAATGTCACTTAGAGAGATGCTGTGTTTTTCACCATTACAAGTCGGGAACTGCGATATCTAATGTGAAAGCGCATGAAACCGTCGTAATCTTGTAGAAAACATTGTAAAGTAGCGAATAAAACGTTTTCTAACGATAGAAGTGCGAAGGTTCGGTTAGTTTGAGCTAGGTAGCGTCGTGAAACCACCAAAAACGATGTCATCTAACGAGATAGTGTTGTTTTATTGCGAGTACGAAACTGCGATAGGTAAAATATTGGGAAAGCACACAAAATGGCATGAACTAGCCAGATACTGCGTCTTGTACCATTACAAGTGCGAAACTGCTATAATGTGATATTCTCGTTAAAGCGCATGCAAGCATTGTGAAACCTTAAAGAACGATGTCATTTAGCGAGATACAGCGTTCTGTACTGCAATAAGTTGGTGAAAAACTGTGAGGTTATGCAAATATCGTAATTGTGAACGAAACAGTGTAATAGAGCGTTTTCCAATACAAGTACGAATGTTAGGTTAGGTTAAGATATGAACCGTCGTAAAACCGCATTAAACAATGTCACTTAGTGAGATGCAGTGTTTTTCACCATTACAAGTCGGGAACTGCGATATCTAATGTGAAAGCGCTTGCAAACGTCGTTAGGTTAGGTTAGGTTAGGTTAGGTTGGGTTAGGTTAGTTTAGGTTAGGTTAGGTTAGGTTAGGTAAGGTTAGGTTAGGTTAGGTTAGGTTAAGGTATGAACCGTCGTAAAACCGCATTAAACAATGTCACTTAGTGAGATGCAGTGTTTTTCACCTTTACAAGTTGGGAACTGCGATATCTAATGTGAAAGCGCATGAAACCGTCGTAATCTTGTAGAAAACATTGTAAAGTAGCGAATAAAACGTTTTCTAACGATAGAAGTGCGAAGGTTCGGTTAGTTTGAGCTAGGTAGCGTCGTGAAACCACCAAAAACGATGTCATCTAACGAGATAGTGTTGTTTTATTGCGAGTACGAAACTGCGATAGGTGAAATATTGGGAAAGCACACAAAATGGCATGAACTAGCCAGATACTGCGTCTTGTGCCGTTACAAGTGCGAAACTGCTTTAATGTGATATTCTCGTTAAAGCGCATGCAAGTATCGTGAAACCTTAAAGAACGATGTCATTTAGCGAGATACAGCGTTCTGAACTGTAATAAGTTGGTGAGAAACTGTGAGGTCAAGCAAATATCGTAATTGTGAACGAAACAGTGTAATTGAGCGTATTTAGATACAAGTTCGAATGTTAGGTTAGGTTGAGATATCAACCGTCGTAAAACCGCATTAAACAATGTCACTTAGTGAGATGTAGTGTTTTTTAACATTACAAGTCGGGAACTACGATATCTAATGTGAAAGCGCATGAAACCGTCGTAATCTTGTAGAAAACATTGTAAAGTTGCGAGTAAAACGTTTTCTAACGTTAGAAGTGCGAAGGTTAGCTTGAGTTATGTTAGTTTAGGCTATGTAGCGTCGTGAGACCACCAAAAAGGACGTCATCTAACGAGATAGTGTTGTTTTATTGCATGTACGTAACTGCAATAGGTGAAATGTTGTGAAAGTACACAAAACGGCTTGAACAAGCCAGATACTGCGTGTTGTACCGTTACAAGTGCGAAACTGCTATAATGTGATATTCTTGTTAAAGCGCATGCAAGCATCGTGAAACCTTAAAGAACGATGTCATTTAGCGAGATACAGCGTTCTGTACTGCAATAAGTTGGTGAAAAACTGTGAGGTTATGCAAATATCGTAATTGTGAACGAAACAGTGTAATAGAGCGTTTTTCCATACAAGTACGAATGTTAGGTTAGGTTAAGATATGAACCGTCGTAAAACCGCATTAAACAATGTCAATTAGTGAGATGCAGTGTTTTTCACCATTAAAAGTCGGGAACTGCGATATCTAATGTGAAAGCGCTTGCAACCGTCGTTAGGTTAGGTTAGGTTAGGTTAGGTTAGGTTAGGTTTTGTTAGGTTAGGTTAGGTTAGGTTAGGTTAGATTAGGTTAGGTTGGGTTGAGTTGGGTTAGGTTAGGTTAGGTTAGGTTAGGTTGGGTTAGGTTAGGTTAGGTTAGGTTAGGTTACGTTAGGTTAGGTTAGGTTACGTTAGGTTAGGTTAGGTTAGGTTAGGTTAGGTTAGGTAAGGATAATTTGGTTAGGTTAGGTAAGGTTAGGTTAGGTCAGGTTAGGTTGGGTTGGGTGTTGTTGGGTTGGGTTGGGTTGGGTTAGGTTGGGTTAGGTTAGGTTAGGTTACGTTAGGTTAGGTTAGGTTAGGTTAGGTTAGGTTAGGTTAGGTTAGGTTATGTTAGGTTAGGTTAGGTTACGTTAGGTTAGGTTAGGTCAGGGAAGGTTAGGTTACGTTAGAATAGGTTAGGTTAGGTTACGTTAGGTTAGGTTAAGTTAGGTTAGGTTAGGTTTGGTTAGGTTTGGTTAGGTTAGCTTAGGTTAGGTTAGGTTGGGTTGGGTTGGGTTGGGTTGGGTTAGGTTAGGTTAGGTTAGGTTGGGTTAGGTTAGTTTAGGTTAGGTTAGGATAGGTTAGGTTGGGTTGGGTTGGGTTAGGTTAGGTTAGATTAGGTTAGGTAAGGTTAGGTTAGGTTAGGTTAGGTTACGTTAGGTTAAGGTATGAACCGTCGTAAAACCGCATTAAACAATGTCACTTAGTGAGATGCAGTGTTTTTCACCTTTACAAGTTGGGAACTGCGATATCTAATGTGAAAGCGCATGAAACCGTCGTAATCTTGTAGAAAACATTGTAAAGTAGCGAATAAAACGTTTTCTAACGATAGAAGTGCGAAGGTTCGGTTAGTTTGAGCTAGGTAGCGTCGTGAAACCACCAAAAACGATGTCATCTAACGAGATAGTGTTGTTTTATTGCGAGTACGAAACTGCGATAGGTGAAATATTGGGAAAGCACAGAAAACGGCATGAACAAGCCAAATACTGCGTGTTGTACCGTTACAAGTGCGAAACTGCTATGTTGTGATATTCTCGTTAAAGCGCATGCAAGCATCGTGAAACCTTAAAGAACGATGTCATTTAGCGAGATACAGCGTTCTGTACTGCAATAAGTTGGTGAAAAACTGTGAGGTTATGCAAATATCCTAATTGTGAACGAAACAGTGTAATAGAGCGTTTTTTAATACAAGTGCGAATGTTAGGTTAGGTTAAGATATGAACCGTCGTAAAACCGCATTAAACAATGTCACTTAGTGAGATGCAGTGTTTTTCACCATTACAAGTCGGGAACTGCGATATCTAATGTGAAAGCGCTTGCAAACGTCGTTAGGTTAGGTTAGGTTAGGTTAGGTTAGGTTAGGTTACGTTAGGTTAGGTTAGGTTAGGTTTGGTTAGGTTAGGTTAGGTTAGGTTAGGGATGTTAGGTAAGGTTTGGTTAGGTTAGGTTAGGTTAGGTTGGGTTAGGTAAGGTTAGGTTAGGTTAAGATATGAACCGCGCTAAAACCGCATTAAACAATGTCACTTAGTGAGATGCTGTGTTTTTCACCATTACAAGTCGGGAACTGCGATATCTAATGTGAAAGCGCATGAAACCGTCGTAATCTTGTAGAAAACATTGTAAAGTAGCGAATAAAACGTTTTCTAACGATAGAAGTGCGAAGGTTCGGTTAGTTTGAGCTAGGTAGCGTCGTGAAACCACCAAAAACGATGTCATCTAACGAGATAGTGTTGTTTTATTGCGAGTACGAAACTGCGATAGGTGAAATATTGGGAAAGCACACAAAATGGCATGAACTAGCCAGATACTGCGTCTTGTGCCGTTACAAGTGCGAAACTGCTTTAATGTGATATTCTCGTTAAAGCGCATGCAAGTATCGTGAAACCTTAAAGAACGATGTCATTTAGCAAGATACAGCGTTCTGAACTGTAATAAGTTGGTGAGAAACTGTGAGGTCAAGCAAATATCGTAATTGTGAACGAAACAGTGTAATTGAGCGTATTTAGATACAAGTTCGAATGTTAGGTTAGGTTGAGATATCAACCGTCGTAAAACCGCATTAAACAATGTCACTTAGTGAGATGTAGTGTTTTTCAACATTACAAGTCGGGAACTACGATATCTAATGTGAAAGCGCATGAAACCGTCGTAATCTTGTAGAAAACATTGTAAAGTTGCGAGTAAAACGTTTTCTAACGATAGAAGTGCGAAGGTTAGCTTGAGTTATGTTAGTTTAGGCTATGTAGCGTCGTGAGACCACCAAAAAGGACGTCATCTAACGAGATAGTGTTGTTTCATTGCATGTACGTAACTGCAATAGGTGAAATGTTGTGAAAGTACACAAAACGGCTTGAACAAGCCAGATACTGCGTGTTGTACCGTTACAAGTGCGAAACTGCTATAATGTGATATTCTTGTTAAAGCGCATGCAAGCATCGTGAAACCTTAAAGAACGATGTCATTTAGCGAGATACAGCGTTCTGTACTGCAATAAGTTGGTGAAAAATTTTGAGGTTATGCAAATATCGTAATTGTGAACGAAACAGTGTAATAGAGCGTTTTTCCATACAAGTACGAATGTTAGGTTAGGTTAAGATATGAACCGTCGTAAAACCGCATTAAACAATGTCAATTAGTGAGATGCAGTGTTTTTCACCATTAAAAGTCGGGAACTGCGATATCTAATGTGAAAGCGCTTGCAACCGTCGTTCGGTTAGGTTAGGTTAGGTTAGGTTAGGTTAGGTTTTGTTAGGTTAGGTTAGGTTAGGTTAGGTTAGATTAGGTTAGGTTGGGTTGAGTTGGGTTAGGTTAGGTTAGGTTAGGTTAGGTTAGGTTAGGTTGGGTTAGGTTAGGTTAGGTTAGGTTAGGTTACGTTAGGTTAGGTTAGGTTACGTTAGGTTAGGTTAGGTTAGGTTAGGTTAGGTTAGGTAAGGATAATTTGGTTAGGTTAGGTAAGGTTAGGTTAGGTTAGGTTAGGTTGGGTTGGGTGTTGTTGGGTTGGGTTGGGTTGGGTTAGGTTGGGTTAGGTTAGGTTAGGTTACGTTAGGTTAGGTTAGGTTAGGTTAGGTTAGCTTACGTTAGGTTATGTTAGGTTAGGTTAGGTTACGTTAGGTTAGGTTAGGTCAGGTAAGGTTAGGTTACGTTAGAATAGGTTAGGTTAGGTTACGTTAGGTTAGGTTAAGTTAGGTTAGGTTAGGTTTGGTTAGGTTTGGTTAGGTTAGCTTAGGTTAGGTTAGGTTGGGTTGGGTTGGGTTGGGTTGGGTTAGGTTAGGTTAGGTTAGGTTGGGTTAGGTTAGTTTAGGTTAGGTTAGGATAGGTTAGGTTGGGTTGGGTTGGGTTAGGTTAGGTTAGGTTAGGTTAGGCAAGGTTAGGTTAGGTTACGTTAGGTTAAGGTATGAACCGTCGTAAAACCGCATTAAACAATGTCACTTAGTGAGATGCAGTGTTTTTCACCTTTACAAGTTGGGAACTGCGATATCTAATGTGAAAGCGCATGAAACCGTCGTAATCTTGTAGAAAACATTGTAAAGTAGCGAATAAAACGTTTTCTAACGATAGAAGTGCGAAGATTCGGTTAGTTTGAGCTAGGTAGCGTCGTGAAACCACCAAAAACGATGTCATCTAACGAGATAGTGTTGTTTTATTGCGAGTACGAAACTGCGATAGGTGAAATATTGGGAAAGCACAGAAAATGGCATGAACTAGCCAGATACTGCGTCTTGTGCCGTTACAAGTGCGAAACTGCTTTAATGTGATATTCTCGTTAAAGCGCATGCAAGTATCGTGAAACCTTAAAGAACGATGTCATTTAGCGAGATACAGCGTTCTGAACTGTAATAAGTTGGTGAGAAACTGTGAGGTCAAGCAAATATCGTAATTGTGAACGAAACAGTGTAATTGAGCGTATTTAGATACAAGTGCGAATGTTAGGTTAGGTTGAGATATCAACCGTCGTAAAACCGCATTAAACAATGTCACTTAGTGAGATGTAGTGTTTTTCAACATTACAAGTCGGGAACTACGATATCTAATGTGAAAGCGCATGAAACCGTCGTAATCTTGTAGAAAACATTGTAAAGTTGCGAGTAAAACGTTTTCTAACGATAGAAGTGCGAAGGTTAGCTTGAGTTATGTTAGTTTAAGCTATGTAGCGTCGTGAGACCACCAAAAAGGACGTCATCTAACGAGATAGTGTTGTTTTATTGCATGTACGTAACTGCAATAGGTGAAATGTTGTGAAAAAACACAAAACGGCTTGAACAAGCCAGATACTGCGTGTTGTACCGTTACAAGTGCGAAACTGCTATAATGTGATATTCTTGTTAAAGCGCATGCAAGCATCGTGTAACCTTAAAGAACGATGTCATTTAGCGAGATACAGCGTTCTGTACTGCAATAAGTTGGTGAAAAACTGTGAGGTTATGCAAATATCGTAATTGTGAACGAAACAGTGTAATAGAGCGTTTTTCCATACAAGTACGAATGTTAGGTTAGGTTAAGATATGAACCATCGTAAAACCGCATTAAACAATGTCACTTAGTGAGATGCAGTCTTTTTCACCATTACAAGTCGGGAACTGCGATATCTAATGTGAAAGCGCTTGCAAACGTCGTTAGGTTAGGTTAGGTTAGGTTACGTTAGGTTAGGTTTGGTTAGGTTAGGTTAGGTTAGGTTATGTTAGGTTAGGTTGGGTTAGGTTAGGTAGGGTTAGGTTAGGTTAGGTTAAGATATGAACCGCGCTAAAACCGCTATAAACAATGTCACTTAGTGAGATGCAGTGTTTTTCACCTTTACAAGTTGGGAACTGCGATATCTAATGTGAAAGCGCTTGAAACCGTCGTAATGTTGTAGAAAGCATTGTAAAGTAGCGAGTAAAACGTTTTCTAACGATAGAAGTGCGAAGGTTATGTTAGGTTGAGTTATGTTAGTTTAAGCTAGATAGTGTCGTGAAACCACCAAAAACGACGTCATCTAACGAGATAGTGTTGTTTATTGCGAGTACGAAACTGCGATAGGTAAAATGTTGTGAAAGCACACAAAACGGCATGAACAAGCCAAATACTGCGTGTTGTACCGTTACAAGTGCGAAACTGCTATGTTGTGACATTCTCGGTAAAGCGCATGCAAGTATCGTGAAACCTTAAAGAACGATGTCATTTAGCGAGATACAGCGTTCTGTACTGTAATAAGTTGGTGACAAACTGTGAGGTCAAGCAAATATCGTAATTGTGAACGAAACAGTGTAATTGAGCGTCTTTAGATACAAGTGCGAATGTTAGGTTAGGTTGACATATCAACCATCGTAAAACCGCAATAAACGATGTCACTTAGTGAGATGTAGTGTTTTTCAACATTACAAGTCGGGAACTACGATATCTAATGTGAAAGCGCATGAAACCGTCGTAATCTTGTAGAAAACATTGTAAAGTTGCAAGTAAAACGTTTTCTAACGATAGAAGTGCGAAGGTTAGGTTAGGTTAGGTTAGTTTAGGCTAGGTAGCGTCGTGAAACTACCAAAAACGACGTCATCTAAAGAGATAGTGTTGTTTTATTGCGAGTATTAAACTGCGATAGGTGAAATGTTGTGAAAGCACACAAAACGGCATGAACAAGCCAAATACTGCGTGTTCTACCGTTACAAGTGCGAAACTGCTATATTGTGATATTCTCGTTAAAGCGCATGCAAGCATCGTGAAACCTTAAAGAACAATGTCATTTAGCGAGATACAGCGTTCTGTACTGCAATAAGTTGGTGAAAAACTGTGAGGTTATGCAAATATCGTAACTGTGAACGAAACAGTGTAATAGAGCGTTTTTCAATACAAGTACGAATGTTAGGTTAGGTTAAGATATGAACCGTCGTAAAACCGCATTAAACAATGTCACTTAGTGAGATGCAGTGTTTTTCACCATTACAAGTCGGAAACTGGGACATCTAATGTGAAAGCGCTTGCAAACGTCGTTAGGTTAGGTTAGGTTAGGTTAGGTTAGGTTAGGTTACTGTGACAGGTTCAGTAAATAAAGCCAGTCGAGCTAGCTGTGAAACGTTATTCTCTCACGAGAAAAGGAAGTGAGCGTTTGATTTGCAAAAAAAATTATACTTTCACAAACACACAAAAAAAAAACACAAAAAGGAAAATACTAAGATCAGAAAAATGTTAACTAATTAGCACTGTCAGTTTCGTTAGCGAGCGGAAACCTCTAAGAGTCTAAACAGTCCTTTTCGTTAAAGTCCTCGTGTTTGAGTCCGGACGCGAAAGAAGACGGATACGGCTCACCAGCGGTTCACGCCCTTCAATAGTCCATTGGGGAAGCTGCCGTGGTGAGAGTGCATAAGCTCGGGCCCGTAGCCCGACGGCTTGCTCCCGCTCCCGGTAGACGTCATCTGCTGCGCTGTCTTCCGCTCGAACATCAGACCAAGGTCTTGCCAAGGATTCGCCAATAGCCGCTGCGGTTGAATGGTCACCAGGACCCCGTGGAAACAGTCGCCAGCTAGGTGGATGCCCTGACGCCCAGGAGGTACTCGCACCCTTCTTCTTCCAAGCACGAGCCCGAATCTCCTCTTCCTCGTTCTTCGATGCCCTGGCTCTGGATTTTTCTCCCATTTCCTTGAATTTTCTTCTTTTTCCAATCGCCAGTGTTCGCCGCACTGGCGCAATACGCCATCTTGCACACATTGTCAGTAGTTCATCTTACGCGCCAAATTTGAAAGTCACTTGACTCGCGCACTTCACTCACAACAAGAGTCCCCCCTTTGAAAAGTTTCTTTTGCGAAGAAAAATAAACTGCAGTTCAGTGCGCGAGAAGTCACCACGCGTCGTCCATTCACAAGATGTCCTTAACAAACAAACAACTTGAAGTAGTCGCTTGTCTCGAGAAAACGTAAAAATTCACAACCGGCTCATATAATCTGCGCCGACATTTTCAGAGCCTCTAATGTGCTCGACTCGGAATGAATATTCTTGTAACGCGAGGCTCCACCGTAATACCCTACTGTTCAGGTGTTTTGCCCTTAAGAGATACTGCAGTGGTTGGTGATCGGTCTGTACGACAAATGACGTTCCGTACAGAAAAACATGATACTTTTCTATCGCCCAGACCAACGCTAAGCATTCCCTCTCGATTGCTGAGTATCTCTTTTCGCGAGGCTGAAGTTGACGACTGGCATATGACACAGGGTGGAGGATGCCATCATGCTCTTGCATAAGGATAGCGCCTATACAAGAATCAGAGGCGTCAGACCGAAGCACGAATTCTCTTTTCAGATCGGGTGCTTTGACGATTGGCCCAGAAGACAAAGCCTTTTTGAGTGATTCAAACGCTTCTTCTCTATCCGTGGTCCACGTAATCTTGTTTTTCTCCATCTTCCTCGTCATCTCAGTGAGCGGCTGTGCTTTCTCGGCGTACCGAGGTATCAGGTCACGGTAATAGCCAGCCAGTCCAAGGAATGACCGGAGTTGCTTCTTTGTTTCAGGCTTAGAAGCACAGGTGATCTTCTGTATCGTGCTTTCGACTGGCCGTATGTTGCCATCTCCCAATCGATGTCCCAAAAAGGTGACTGTGCTCATAGCCACTTCACATTTCTGTGGCTTGATCCTTAGTCCGGCTTGTCGTATCCTGGCAAAAAATTGCTTCAAAGTTGTTAGATGTTCTTCCCACGTAGTGGTAGCCACCAGTACGTCGTCTATGTAATGAACGACGTTGGGTATTCCAAGCAATAACTTTCTCATCAGACGAGTGAAGACCGCGGATGCGGTCTTGATGCCAAAAGGCATATACAGGAAATGATAATGCCCTGACTGGCTTGAAAAGGAGGTCTTTTGCTGCGAGTCTTTTGCGAGAGGAACCTGCCAATATCCTTTAGTTAAATCAAACTTCGAGAACCATTTCTTTATTCCCACTTCGGCAAACAAGTGATCAGTTCTGGGTATAGGTTCTGCATCAGATACCAGAACATTGTTTATACGGCGAAAGTCTATACAGGCCCTGTAGCCATTGTCTGGCTTTTTGACTAGTACCAAAGGAGAATTATATGGTGACTCTGAGGGTTCTATAATGCCAAGTTGCAACATGTCTTGCACTTCCTTTTCAACGACTTCCTTCATAGAGAATGGCAATGGGTATTGTGGGGTGTTAACTGGTTCTGAACTGGTCGTTTGTAACCGACACTCCACAAGGTTTGTTTTACCTGGGATCTCCGAGAATACGTCTTCGTAGGTACTTAAGATGGCCCGTATCTCCACCCGCTGTCGCTCCCCGATTTCATCTCCAAGCTTTATGGAGTCAATACCGCAGCTACCCTGTACTTTGAAAGTTGGTAGTGGTTTCTCAGACTCCTCTTCCTCCAGAACGACAAAAGATGATGTCTGAGGAAGCTGTTCTTCACGGCGTTCTTCATACTTTTTCAGCATGTTTATGTGGAAAAGTTTTTTGCTGTGTCCAAGGTCCAGCCAGTAGTCATAGTCGTTTTTCTTTTCTACGACTGGAAACGGCCCTTTCCAATGCATCAATAACTTGTTGTTGCTTGTGGGAAGCAAGATCAATGCACGGTCACCAGCTTTCAGGTCCCGTTGCTTGCTGTGGCGGTCGTAATACCTTTTCTGCGACACCTGTGCTCGGCTCAGGTTTTGTCGTACCAGCTCTAGTGTCTTCTCAATTCGCTCTCTTAAATCCAGGACATATCCGTACGTCGTCTTAAGTTCTTCGTTCTCCTGATCATGAGTCCATAGCTCTTTCAGGATGCTCAGAGGTCCTCGAATATGTCGGCCATAAATAAGTTCAAATGGTGAGAACCCGGAGCTTGCTTGTGGGGCTTCACGATAAGCAAACAAAAGAGGTGCTAACAAGCGATCCCAACATTTAGGCTGTTCTTGAACCATTTTGCGGAGCATTTGCTTGAGTGTTCCATTAAACCTCTCTACCATCCCGTTGCACATAGGATGGTATGGAGTGCAGCTAAGATGCTTGACTGCCAGTAGTTCATTCACCTCCTTCATTAGATCTGAGGTAAAGCACGATGCCTGATCAGCCAAGACTTCTCGTGGAAAACCAATGCGAGAAAACATCTCGACAAGTCCCTCGGCCACTGTAGCTGAGTCAATTGCTGTCAAAGGCACTGCATCAGGGTAGCGAGTGGCGAAATCCACAAGAGTCAAAATATACCGATGGCCTTTTGCCGAGGCTGGAGTTATCGGTCCAATGATGTCGACCGCCACACGTTCAAAAGGGGTGTCGATCAACGGCATACGCCCTAGAGGCACCTTGCCCACCTTGCCTTTCGGTAAAGTCCTTTGACAGGCGTCACATGATCGGACATATCTGCGGATATCTTCTTGTACCCCGGGCCAGTAGAAGGCGTCCAGAACTCGATCTATTGTTTTTTTTACACCCTGATGACCTGACATGACATTTTCATGAGCCAAACGTAACACTTGGCCTCTCAGGGACTTCGGGACTATGGCTTGTTCAATGATCTTACCAGGGGACAGGAAGTATTGTCGGTAAAGAATACCATTCTTGGCTACGAAAGAAAAAGATGTCGAGCCCTTTCTAACAAACTTCTTACCCACTCTGGCTCTGCAGATGTCAAGCGTCTGGTCTTTTTCTTGTTCTTCGCGAAACATTTTGCGAGACATCTGGCCAGGGAGCCCAACAGAGATGGCCCTTCGCGAACTATTGAGACGTGCGGCACCAACCAGTTGAGAATTTGGGTGGTTACCTTCGTCCGCAGAATGAACTTTTTTCTTAATGAATTGATCTTGAGAAAGTTTCCGCGAAACGTCGGGGTCATTGGCGTCACGGGCCCCCGGTACGTTCCCAACTATGACGTCATACAGTGGCGACGGCATACACTTGACGATGGCCATGCCGGAAAAGTATGGAGATCTGATACGTATCTCCGCCTCAGGGTTTACGATGGTGCTGCCATCAGCCAACCACAACGTCGCGGTAGTGCCAGTTAGTGCTTCATCAGGTACTAATGACCGGCGTACTACCAACGTGTTGCTTCCGGTGTCCCTTAGGACTCGAACAATCTGTCCATTCACTTCCCCTGGTAACACTGGCATGGGACGTTTCTTACATTGCGCTTGCGTCTTCACCGTGCCCATAACATTGTCGTCTCGGTCCGAGTCGTCGCCATCAATCATGGATTGTTGTGGACCGGTCTCTTCTTTGGGTAGCATTAAACAAGATGTAGTTGATTTCGAAGTGCCAGTCATTTTCTGACAGCCCTTCACATCATGCCCCCACTTACGGCAGTTTGTACAAAATACTTGTTTAGGTTTACTTCGACAGTCAGAAGCCTTGTGCCCCTTACGGCCACAAACAAAACATTGCATCTCTGCTCTTGGGCTTGAAATCAATTTAGCCTTCCCAGTTGTGTCCTCACTCTTATTCTGAACTATTAATAAGTTCTTCAATCTCTTTGCCTCTATATATATATCAGCTGCCTCTGCCATGGCTTCCAGAGTCTTGCAGTTCTTCTCCCGTAAGAAGAGCGCCAGCTGACTACTGCAGTTCGCCATGAATTGTTCGGCTACAATCAAGTCACGGACTGAATCGAAATTCCTCTCTGTCTGAGACTTTTCTAT
Source organism: Rhipicephalus microplus (assembly GCF_043290135.1). Classification (NCBI taxonomy): domain Eukaryota; kingdom Metazoa; phylum Arthropoda; class Arachnida; order Ixodida; family Ixodidae; genus Rhipicephalus; species Rhipicephalus microplus. The sequence goes on along the minus strand of NW_027464691.1, from coordinate 353,681 downwards.
CCACCTGTCAAAGAAACTTTGGAGTCTCGTGGCATACTGTTTTCCAGTTTCGCCGTCTTCAGGCTTGCTTTTCCGGAATTTCTCACGGTAGCCATCAGCCGTGAAGCGAAAACGCTGGAGCAGTGCCAATTTGACTTCGTCGTATGACAGGGAATCGTTCGGTGACAACCGTCCAAATACCTTCAGAGCCTCTCCGCCAAGGCACAAACTAAGAGCCGTGGCCCACTTTTCCCGTGGCCAATCTTGACCTGTCGCCACTCTCTCAAACCTTTTCAGGTAGGCGTCAAGGTCGTCTCTGTCCTCGTTGAAAACGGGTATAAAGTTATGCGGGTTCACTACCATAGGCGCGTTCCTTTGGTTGCCCGTGTCAGCCACCGTAGGCTGACCGACACCGGCCTCAGCTACTCTCAGGCGCAGTTGCAGCGTCCTCTCTTCTACTTCCAAGTGTCGCTGGCTTGCTTCTCGGGTTTGGTTCTCCGTTTTTGCTACTTCAAGACGTAGCTGTAAATTGCGGCCTTCCAGCTCCAACTGTTCTTTCTTCGCGTCTCTCTCCGCGGCTCGTTCATCGCGCTCACGCGCTTCTCGTGCGTCAAACCAAGCCTGCAATTCTGCTCCCTCCAACCCCATGCGTTCTGCCAGCGCCATCAACTCTCGCGAGCCCATTTTACTTTTTTAGTTAGCCTTACTCAAATCTACTTTTTAGTGGCAAACACTCACGTCCTGTCGTAGCGGACGCCAATTTGTGACAGGTTCAGTAAATAAAGCCAGTCGAGCTAGCTGTGAAACGTTATTCTCTCACGAGAAAAGGAAGTGAGCGTTTGATTTGCAAAAAAAATTATACTTTCACAAACACACAAAAAAAACACAAAAAGGAAAATACTAAGATCAGAAAAATGTTAACTAATTAGCACTGTCAGTTTCGTTAGCGAGCGGAAACCTCTAAGAGTCTAAACAGTCCTTTTCGTTAAAGTCCTCGTGTTTGAGTCCGGACGCGAAAGAAGACGGATACGGCTCACCAGCGGTTCACGCCCTTCAATAGTCCATTGGGGAAGCTGCCGTGGTGAGAGTGCATAAGCTCGGGCCCGTAGCCCGACGGCTTGCTCCCGCTCCCGGTAGACGTCATCTGCTGCGCTGTCTTCCGCTCGAACATCAGACCAAGGTCTTGCCAAGGATTCGCCAATAGCCGCTGCGGTTGAATGGTCACCAGGACCCCGTGGAAACAGTCGCCAGCTAGGTGGATGCCCTGACGCCCAGGAGGTACTCGCACCCGACGAGGTCGCACGCCGCACCCTAGCCTTCTTCTTCCAAGCACGAGCCCGAATCTCCTCTTCCTCGTTCTTCGATGCCCTGGCTCTGGATTTTTCTCCCATTTCCTTGAATTTTCTTCTTTTTCCAATCGCCAGTGTTCGCCGCACTGGCGCAATACGCCATCTTGCACACATTGTCAGTAGTTCATCTTACGCGCCAAATTTGAAAGTCACTTGACTCGCGCACTTCACTCACAACAGTTACGTTAGGTTAGGTTTGGTTAGGTTAGGTTAGGTTATGTTAGGTTAGGTTGGGTTAGGTTAGGTTAGGTTACGTTAGGTTAAGGTATGAACCGTCGTAAAACCGCAATAAACAATGTCACTTCGTGAGATGCAGTGTTTTTCACCTTTACAAGTTGGGAACTGCGATATCTAATGTGAAAGCGCTTGAAACCGTCGTAATGTTGTAGAAAGCAATGTAAAGTAGCGAGTAAAACGTTTTCTAACGATAGAAGTGCGAAGGTTATGTTAGGTTGAGTTATGTTAGTTTAAGCTAGGTAGCGTCGTGAAACCACCAAAAACGACGTCATCTAACGAGATAGTGTTGTTTTATAGCGAGTATTAAACTGCGATAGGTGAAATGTTGTGAAAGCACACAAAACGGCAGGAACAAGCCAAATACTGCGTGTTCTACCGTTACAAGTGCGAAACTGCTATATTGTGATATTCTCGTTAAAGCGCATGCAAGCATCGTGAAACCTTAAAGAACAATGTCATTTAGCGAGATACAACGTTCTGTACTGCAATAAGTTGGTGAAAAACTGTGAGTTTATGCAAATATGGTAATTGTGAACAAAACAGTGTAATAGAGCGTTTTTAGATACAAGTGCGAATGTTAGGTTAGGTTAAGATACGAACCGTCGTAAAACCGCATTAAACAATGTCAATTAGTGAGATGCAGTGTTTTTCACCATTAAAAGTCGGGAACTGCGATATTTAATGTGAAAGCGCTTGCAACCGTCGTTAGGTTAGGTTAGGTTAGGTTAGGTTAGGTTTTGTTAGGTTAGGTTAGGTTAGGTTAGGTTAGGTTAGGTTAGATTAGGTTAGGTTGGGTTGAGTTGGGTTAGGTTAGGTTAGGTTAGGTTAGGTTGGGTTAGGTTAGGTTAGGTTAGGTTACGTTAGGTTAGGTTAGGTTACGTTCGGTTAGGTTAGGTTAGGTTACGTTAGGTTAGGTTAGGTTAGGTAAGGATAATTTGGTTAGGTTAGGTAAGGTTAGGTTAGGTTAGGTTAGGTTGGGTTGGGTGTTGTTGGGTTGGGTTGGGTTGGGTTAGGTTGGGTTAGGTTGGGTTAGGTTAGGTTAGGTTACGTTAGGTTAGGTTAGGTTAGGTTAGGTTACGTTAGGTTATGTTAGGTTAGGTTAGGTTAGGTTACGTTAGGTTAGGTTAGTTCAGGTAAGGTTAGGTAACGTTAGAATAGGTTAGGTTAGGTTAGGTTACGTTAGGTTAGGTTAAGTTAGGTTAGGTTAGGTTTCGTTAGGTTTGGTTAGGTTTGGTTAGGTTAGCTTAGGTTAGGTTAGGTTGGGTTGGGTTGGGTTGGGTTAGGTTAGGTTAGGTTAGGTTAGGTTGGGTTAGGTTAGTTTAGGTTAGGTTAGGTTAGGTTAGGTTGGGTTGGGTTGGGTTAGGTTAGGTTAGGTTAGGTTAGGTAAGGTTAGGTGAGGTTAGGTTAGGTTACGTTAGGTTAAGGTATGAACCGTCGTAAAACCGCATTAAACAATGTCACTTAGTGAGATGCAGTGTTTTTCACCTTTACAAGTTGGGAACTGTGATATCTAATGTGAAAGCGCTTGAAACTGTTGTATTGTTGTAGAAAGCAATGTAAAGTAGCGAGTAAAACGTTTTCTAACGATAGAAGTGCGAAGGTTATGTTAGGTTGAGTTATGTTAGTTTAAGCTAGGTAGCGTCGTGAAACTACCAAAAACAACGTCATCTAACGAGATAGTGTTGTTTTATTGCGAGTACGAAACTGCGATAGGTGAAATGTTGTGAAAGCACACAAAACGGCATGAACAAGCCAAATACTGCGTGTTGTACCGTTACAAGTGCGAAACTGCTATGTTGTGATATTCTCGTTAAAGCGCATGCAAGCATCGTGAAACCTTAAAGAACGATGTCATTTAGCGAGATACAGCGTTCTGTACTGCAATAAGTTGGTGAAAAACTGTGAGGTTATGCAAATATCCTAATTGTGAACGAAACAGTGTAATAGAGCGTTTTTTAATACAAGTGCGAATGTTAGGTTAGGTTAAGATATGAACCGTCGTAAAACCGCATTAAACAATGTCACTTAGTGAGATGCAGTGTTTTTCACCATTACAAGTCGGGAACTGCGATATCTAATGTGAAAGCGCTTGCAAACGTCGTTAGGTTAGGTTAGGTTAGGTTAGGTTACGTTAGGTTAGGTTAGGTTAGGTTTGGTTAGGTTAGGTTAGGTTAGGTTAGGTTAGGTTAGGGATGTTAGGTAAGGTTTGGTTAGGTTAGGTTGGGTTAGGTAAGGTTAGGTTAGGTTAAGATATGAACCGCGCTAAAACCGCATTAAACAATGTCACTTAGTGAGATGCTGTGTTTTTCACCATTACAAGTCGGGAACTGCGATATCTAATGGGAAACCGCATGAAACCTTCGTAATCTTGTAGAAAACATTGTAAAGTAGCGAATAAAACGTTTTCTAATGATAGAAGTGCGAAGGTTCGGTTAGTTTGAGCTAGGTAGCGTCGTGAAACCACCAAAAACGATGTCATCTAACGAGATAGTGTTGTTTTATTGCGAGTACGAAACTGCGATAGGTAAAATATTGGGAAAGCACACAAAATGGCATGAACTAGCCAGATACTGCGTCTTGTACCGTTACAAGTGCGAAACTGCTATAATGTGATATTCTCGTTAAAGCGCATGCAAGCATCGTGAAACCTTAAAGAACGATGTCATTTAGCGAGATACAGCGTTCTGTACTGCAATAAGTTGGTGAAAAACTGTTAGGTTATGCAAATATCGTAATTGTGAACGAAACAGTGTAATAGAGCGTTTTCCAATACAAGTACGAATGTTAGGTTAGGTTAAGATATGAACCGTCGTAAAACCGCATTAAACAATGTCACTTAGTGAGATGCAGTGTTTTTCACCATTACAAGTCGGGAACTGCGATATCTAATGTGAAAGCGCTTGCAAACGTCGTTAGGTTAGGTTAGGTTAGGTTAGGTTGGGTTAGGTTAGTTTAGGTTAGGTTAGGTTAGGTTAGGTTGGGTTGGGTTGGGTTTGGTTAAGTTAGGTTAGGTTAGGTAAGGTTAGGTTAGGTTAGGTTAGGTTAAGGTATGAACCGTCGTAAAACCGCATTAAACAATGTCACTTAGTGAGATGCAGTGTTTTTCACCTTTACAAGTTGGGAACTGCGATATCTAATGTGAAAGCGCATGAAACCGTCGTAATCTTGTAGAAAACATTGTAAAGTAGCGAATAAAACGTTTTCTAACGATAGAAGTGCGAAGGTTAGCTTGAGTTATGTTAGTTTAGGCTATGTAGCGTCGTGAGACCACCAAAAAGGACGTCATCTAACGAGATAGTGTTGTTTCATTGCATGTACGTAACTGCAATAGGTGAAATGTTGTGAAAGTACACAAAACGGCTTGAACAAGCCAGATACTGCGTGTTGTACCGTTACAAGTGCGAAACTGCTATAATGTGATATTCTTGTTAAAGCGCATGCAAGCATCGTGAAACCTTAAAGAACGATGTCATTTAGCGAGATACAGCGTTCTGTACTGCAATAAGTTGGTGAAAAACTTTGAGGTTATGCAAATATCGTAATTGTGAACGAAACAGTGTAATAGAGCGTTTTTCCATACAAGTACGAATGTTAGGTTAGGTTAAGATATGAACCGTCGTAAAACCGCATTAAACAATTTCAATTAGTGAGATGCAGTGTTTTTCACCATTAAAAGTCGGGAACTGCGATATCTAATGTGAAAGCGCTTGCAACCGTCGTTCGGTTAGGTTAGGTTAGGTTAGGTTAGGTTAGGTTTTGTTAGGTTAGGTTAGGTTAGGTTAGGTTAGATTAGGTTAGGTTGGGTTGAGTTGGGTTAGGTTAGGTTAGGTTAGGTTAGGTTAGGTTAGGTTGGGTTAGGTTAGGTTAGGTTAGGTTAGGTTACGTTAGGTTAGGTTAGGTTACGTTAGGTTAGGTTAGGTTAGGTTAGGTTAGGTTAGGTAAGGATAATTTGGTTAGGTTAGGTAAGGTTAGGTTAGGTTAGGTTAGGTTAGGTTGGGTTGGGTGTTGTTGGGTTGGGTTGGGTTGGGTTAGGTTGGGTTAGGTTAGGTTAGGTTACGTTAGGTTAGGTTAGGTTAGGTTAGGTTAGGTTACGTTAGGTTATGTTAGGTTAGGTTAGGTTACGTTAGGTTAGGTTAGGTCAGGTAAGGTTAGGTTACGTTAGAATAGGTTAGGTTAGGTTACGTTAGGTTAGGTTAAGTTAGGTTAGGTTAGGTTTGGTTAGGTTTGGTTAGGTTAGCTTAGGTTAGGTTAGGTTGGGTTGGGTTGGGTTGGGTTGGGTTAGGTTAGGTTAGGTTAGGTTGGGTTAGGTTAGTTTAGGTTAGGTTAGGATAGGTTAGGTTGGGTTGGGTTGGGTTAGGTTAGGTTAGGTTAGGTTAGGCAAGGTTAGGTTAGGTTACGTTAGGTTAAGGTATGAACCGTCGTAAAACCGCATTAAACAATGTCACTTAGTGAGATGCAGTGTTTTTCACCTTTACAAGTTGGGAACTGCGATATCTAATGTGAAAGCGCATGAAACCGTCGTAATCTTGTAGAAAACATTGTAAAGTAGCGAATAAAACGTTTTCTAACGATAGAAGTGCGAAGGTTCGGTTAGTTTGAGCTAGGTAGCGTCGTGAAACCACCAAAAACGATGTCATCTAACGAGATAGTGTTGTTTTATTGCGAGTACGAAACTGCGATAGGTGAAATATTGGGAAAGCACAGAAAATGGCATGAACTAGCCAGATACTGCGTCTTGTGCCGTTACAAGTGCGAAACTGCTTTAATGTGATATTCTCGTTAAAGCGCATGCAAGTATCGTGAAACCTTAAAGAACGATGTCATTTAGCGAGATACAGCGTTCTGAACTGTAATAAGTTGGTGAGAAACTGTGAGGTCAAGCAAATATCGTAATTGTGAACGAAACAGTGTAATTGAGCGTATTTAGATACAAGTGCGAATGTTAGGTTAGGTTGAGATATCAACCGTCGTAAAACCGCATTAAACAATGTCACTTAGTGAGATGTAGTGTTTTTCAACATTACAAGTCGGGAACTACGATATCTAATGTGAAAGCGCATGAAACCGTCGTAATCTTGTAGAAAACATTGTAAAGTTGCGAGTAAAACGTTTTCTAACGATAGAAGTGCGAAGGTTAGCTTGAGTTATGTTAGTTTAAGCTATGTAGCGTCGTGAGACCACCAAAAAGGACGTCATCTAACGAGATAGTGTTGTTTTATTGCATGTACGTAACTGCAATAGGTGAAATGTTGTGAAAAAACACAAAACGGCTTGAACAAGCCAGATACTGCGTGTTGTACCGTTACAAGTGCGAAACTGCTATAATGTGATATTCTTGTTAAAGCGCATGCAAGCATCGTGAAACCTTAAAGAACGATGTCATTTAGCGAGATACAGCGTTCTGTACTGCAATAAGTTGGTGAAAAACTGTGAGGTTATGCAAATATCGTAATTGTGAACGAAACAGTGTAATAGAGCGTTTTTCCATACAAGTACGAATGTTAGGTTAGGTTAAGATATGAACCGTCGTAAAACCGCATTAAACAATGTCACTTAGTGAGATGCAGTCTTTTTCACCATTACAAGTCGGGAACTGCGATATCTAATGTGAAAGCGCTTGCAAACGTCGTTAGGTTAGGTTAGGTTAGGTTACGTTAGGTTAGGTTTGGTTAGGTTAGGTTAGGTTAGGTTATGTTAGGTTAGGTTGGGTTAGGTTAGGTAGGGTTAGGTTAGGTTAGGTTAAGATATGAACCGCGCTAAAACCGCTATAAACAATGTCACTTAGTGAGATGCAGTGTTTTTCACCTTTACAAGTTGGGAACTGCGATATCTAATGTGAAAGCGCTTGAAACCGTCGTAATGTTGTAGAAAGCATTGTAAAGTAGCGAGTAAAACGTTTTCTAACGATAGAAGTGCGAAGGTTATGTTAGGTTGAGTTATGTTAGTTTAAGCTAGATAGTGTCGTGAAACCACCAAAAACGACGTCATCTAACGAGATAGTGTTGTTTATTGCGAGTACGAAACTGCGATAGGTAAAATGTTGTGAAAGCACACAAAACGGCATGAACAAGCCAAATACTGCGTGTTGTACCGTTACAAGTGCGAAACTGCTATGTTGTGACATTCTCGGTAAAGCGCATGCAAGTATCGTGAAACCTTAAAGAACGATGTCATTTAGCGAGATACGGCGTTCTGTACTGTAATAAGTTGGTGAGAAACTGTGAGGTCAAGCAAATATCGTAATTGTGAACGAAACAGTGTAATTGAGCGTCTTTAGATACAAGTGCGAATGTTAGGTTAGGTTGACATATCAACCATCGTAAAACCGCAATAAACGATGTCACTTAGTGAGATGTAGTGTTTTTCAACATTACAAGTCGGGAACTACGATATCTAATGTGAAAGCGCATGAAACCGTCGTAATCTTGTAGAAAACATTGTAAAGTTGCAAGTAAAACGTTTTCTAACGATAGAAGTGCGAAGGTTAGGTTAGGTTAGGTTAGTTTAGGCTAGGTAGCGTCGTGAAACTACCAAAAACGACGTCATCTAAAGAGATAGTGTTGTTTTATTGCGAGTATTAAACTGCGATAGGTGAAATGTTGTGAAAGCACACAAAACGGCATGAACAAGCCAAATACTGCGTGTTCTACCGTTACAAGTGCGAAACTGCTATATTGTGATATTCTCGTTAAAGCGCATGCAAGCATCGTGAAACCTTAAAGAACAATGTCATTTAGCGAGATACAGCGTTCTGTACTGCAATAAGTTGGTGAAAAACTGTGAGGTTATGCGAATATCGTAACTGTGAACGAAACAGTGTAATAGAGCGTTTTTCAATACAAGTACAAATGTTAGGTTAGGTTAAGATATGAACCGTCGTAAAACCGCATTAAACAATGTCACTTAGTGAGATGCAGTGTTTTTCACCATTACAAGTCGGAAACTGGGACATCTAATGTGAAAGCGCTTGCAAACGTCGTTAGGTTAGGTTAGGTTAGGTTAGGTTAGGTTAGGTTACGTTAGGTTAGGTTTGGTTAGGTTAGGTTAGGTTATGTTAGGTTAGGTTGGGTTAGGTTAGGTTAGGTTACGTTAGGTTAAGGTATGAACCGTCGTAAAACCGCAATAAACAATGTCACTTCGTGAGATGCAGTGTTTTTCACCTTTACAAGTTGGGAACTGCGATATCTAATGTGAAAGCGCTTGAAACTGTCGTAATGTTGTAGAAAGCAATGTAAAGTAGCGAGTAAAACGTTTTCTAACGATAGAAGTGCGAAGGTTATGTTAGGTTGAGTTATGTTAGTTTAAGCTAGGTAGCGTCGTGAAACCACCAAAAACGACGTCATCTAACGAGATAGTGTTGTTTTATAGCGAGTATTAAACTGCGATAGGTGAAATGTTGTGAAAGCACACAAAACGGCATGAACAAGCCAAATACTGCGTGTTCTACCGTTACAAGTGCGAAACTGCTATATTGTGATATTCTCGTTAAAGCGCATGCAAGCATCGTGAAACCTTAAAGAACAATGTCATTTAGCGAGATACAACGTTCTGTACTGCAATAAGTTGGTGAAAAACTGTGAGTTTATGCAAATATGGTAATTGTGAACAAAACAGTGTAATAGAGCGTTTTTAGATACAAGTGCGAATGTTAGGTTAGGTTAAGATACGAACCGTCGTAAAACCGCATTAAACAATGTCAATTAGTGAGATGCAGTGTTTTTCACCATTAAAAGTCGGGAACTGCGATATTTAATGTGAAAGCGCTTGCAACCGTCGTTAGGTTAGGTTAGGTTAGGTTAGGTTAGGTTAGGTTTTGTTAGGTTAGGTTAGGTTAGGTTAGGTTAGATTAGGTTAGGTTGGGTTGAGTTGGGTTAGGTTAGGTTAGGTTAGGTTAGGTTGGGTTAGGTTAGGTTAGGTTAGGTTACGTTAGGTTAGGTTAGGTTACGTTCGGTTAGGTTAGGTTAGGTTACGTTAGGTTAGGTTAGGTTAGGTAAGGATAATTTGGTTAGGTTAGGTAAGGTTAGGTTAGGTTAGGTTAGGTTGGGTTGGGTGTTGTTGGGTTGGGTTGGGTTGGGTTAGGTTGGGTTAGGTTGGGTTAGGTTAGGTTAGGTTACGTTAGGTTAGGTTAGGTTAGGTTAGGTTACGTTAGGTTATGTTAGGTTAGGTTAGGTTAGGTTACGTTAGGTTAGGTTAGGTCAGGTAAGGTTAGGTTACGTTAGAATAGGTTAGGTTAGGTTAGGTTACGTTAGGTTAGGTTAAGTTAGGTTAGGTTAGGTTTCGTTAGGTTTGGTTAGGTTTGGTTAGGTTAGCTTAGGTTAGGTTAGGTTGGGTTGGGTTGGGTTGGGTTAGGTTAGGTTAGGTTAGGTTAGGTTGGGTTAGGTTAGTTTAGGTTAGGTTAGGTTAGGTTAGGTTGGGTTGGGTTGGGTTAGGTTAGGTTAGGTTAGGTTAGGTAAGGTTAGGTGAGGTTAGGTTAGGTTACGTTAGGTTAAGGTATGAACCGTCGTAAAACCGCATTAAACAATGTCACTTAGTGAGATGCAGTGTTTTTCACCTTTACAAGTTGGGAACTGTGATATCTAATGTGAAAGCGCTTGAAACTGTTGTATTGTTGTAGAAAGCAATGTAAAGTAGCGAGTAAAACGTTTTCTAACGATAGAAGTGCGAAGGTTATGTTAGGTTGAGTTATGTTAGTTTAAGCTAGGTAGCGTCGTGAAACTACCAAAAACAACGTCATCTAACGAGATAGTGTTGTTTTATTGCGAGTACGAAACTGCGATAGGTGAAATGTTGTGAAAGCACACAAAACGGCATGAACAAGCCAAATACTGCGTGTTGTACCGTTACAAGTGCGAAACTGCTATGTTGTGATATTCTCGTTAAAGCGCATGCAAGCATCGTGAAACCTTAAAGAACGATGTCATTTAGCGAGATACAGCGTTCTGTACTGCAATAAGTTGGTGAAAAACTGTGAGGTTATGCAAATATCCTAATTGTGAACGAAACAGTGTAATAGAGCGTTTTTTAATACAAGTGCGAATGTTAGGTTAGGTTAAGATATGAACCGTCGTAAAACCGCATTAAACAATGTCACTTAGTGAGATGCAGTGTTTTTCACCATTACAAGTCGGGAACTGCGATATCTAATGTGAAAGCGCTTGCAAACGTCGTTAGGTTAGGTTAGGTTAGGTTAGGTTAGGTTACGTTAGGTTAGGTTAGGTTAGGTTTGGTTAGGTTAGGTTAGGTTAGGTTAGGTTAGGGATGTTAGGTAAGGTTTGGTTAGGTTAGGTTGGGTTAGGTAAGGTTAGGTTAGGTTAAGATATGAACCGCGCTAAAACCGCATTAAACAATGTCACTTAGTGAGATGCTGTGTTTTTCACCATTACAAGTCGGGAACTGCGATATCTAATGTGAAAGCGCATGAAACCTTCGTAATCTTGTAGAAAACATTGTAAAGTAGCGAATAAAACGTTTTCTAATGATAGAAGTGCGAAGGTTCGGTTAGTTTGAGCTAGGTAGCGTCGTGAAACCACCAAAAACGATGTCATCTAACGAGATAGTGTTGTTTTATTGCGAGTACGAAACTGCGATAGGTAAAATATTGGGAAAGCACACAAAA
>NW_027464691.1:332500-337500 GCF_043290135.1 Rhipicephalus microplus | reverse complement strand
ACAATGTCACTTAGTGAGATGCTGTGTTTTTCACCATTACAAGTCGGGAACTGGGATATCTAATGTGAAAGCGCTTGCAAACGTCGTTAGGTTAGGTTAGGTTAGGTTAGGTTAGGTTAGGTTAGGTTAGGTTAGGTTTGGTTAGGTTAGGTTAGGTTAGGTTAGGTTATGTTAGGTTAGGTTGGGTTAGGTTAGGTTAGGTTACGTTAGGTTAAGGTATGAACCGTCGTAAAACCGCAATAAACAATGTCACTTCGTGAGATGCAGTGTTTTTCACCTTTACAAGTTGGGAACTGCGATATCTAATGTGAAAGCGCTTGAAACCGTCGTAATGTTGTAGAAAGCAATGTAAAGTAGCGAGTAAAACGTTTTCTAACGATAGAAGTGCGAAGGTTATGTTAGGTTGAGTAATGTTAGTTTAAGCTAGGTAGCGTCGTGAAACCACCAAAAACGACGTCATCTAACGAGATAGTGTTGTTTTATTGCGAGTACGAAACTGCGATAGGTAAAATGTGAAAGCACACAAAACGGCATGAACAAGCCAAATACTGCGTGTTGTACCGTTACAAGTGCGAAACTGCTATGTTTTGACATTCTCGGTAAAGCGCATGCAAGTATCGTGAAACCTTAAAGAACGATGTCATTTAGCGAGATACAGCGTTCTGTACTGTAATAAGTTGGTGAGAAACTGTGAGGTCAAGCAAATATCGTAATTGTGAACGAAACAGTGTAATTGAGCGTCTTTAGATACAAGTGCGAATGTTAGGTTAGGTTGACATATCAACCGTCGTAAAACCGCATTAAACAATGTCACTTAGTGAGATGTAGTGTTTTTCAACATTACAAGTCGGGAACTACGATATCTAATGTGAAAGCGCATGAAACCGTCGTAATCTTGTAGAAAACATTGTAAAGTTGCGAGTAAAACGTTTTCTAACGATAGAAGTGCGAAGGTTAGGTTAGGTTAGGTTAGTTTAAGCTAGGTAGCGTCGTGAAACTACCAAAAACGACGTCATCTAACGAGATAGTGTTGTTTTATAGCGAGTATTAAACTGCGATAGGTGAAATGTTGTGAAAGCACACAAAACGGCATGAACAAGCCAAATACTGCGTGTTCTACCGTTACAAGTGCGAAACTGCTATATTGTGATATTCTCGTTAAAGCGCATGCAAGCATCGTGAAACCTTAAAGAACAATGTCATTTAGCGAGATACAACGTTCTGTACTGCAATAAGTTGGTGAAAAACTGTGAGGTTATGCAAATATGGTAATTGTGAACAAAACAGTGTAATAGAGCGTTTTTAGATACAAGTGCGAATGTTAGGTTAGGTTAAGATATGAACCGTCGTAAAACCGCATTAAACAATGTCAATTAGTGAGATGCAGTGTTTTTCACCATTAAAAGTCGGGAACTGCGATATCTAATGTGAAAGCGCTTGCAACCGTCGTTAGGTTAGGTTAGGTGAGGTTAGGTTAGGTTTTGTTAGGTTAGGTTAGGTTAGGTTAGGTTAGATTAGGTTAGGTTGGGTTGGGTTAGGTTAGGTTAGGTTAGGTTACGTTAGGTTAGGTTAGGTTACGTTAGGTTAGGTTAGGTTAGGTTACGTTAGGTTAGGTTAGGTTAGGTAAGGATAATTTGATTAGGTTAGGTAAGGTTAGGTTAGGTTAGGTTAGGTTGGGTTGGGTGTTGTTGGGTTGGGTTGGGTTGGGTTAGGTTGGGTTAGGTTAGGTTAGGTTACGTTAGGTTAGATTAGGTTAGGTTAGGTTACGTTAGGTTATGTTAGGTTAGGTTAGGTTAGGTTAGGTTACGTTAGGTTAGGTTAGGTCAGGTAAGGTTAGGTTACGTTAGAATAGGTTAGGTTAGGTTAGGTTACGTTAGGTTAGGTTAAGTTAGGTTAGGTTAGGTTTGGTTAGGTTTGGTTAGGTTAGCTTAGGTTAGGTTAGGTTGGGTTGGGTTGGGTTGGGTTAGGTTAGGTTAGGTTAGGTTAGGTTGGGTTAGGTTAGTTTAGGTTAGGTTAGGTTAGGTTAGGTTGGGTTGGGTTGGGTTAGGTTAGGTTAGGTTAGGTTAGGTAAGGTTAGGTGAGGTTAGGTTAGGTTACGTTAGGTTAAGGTATGAACCGTCGTAAAACCGCATTAAACAATGTCACTTAGTGAGATGCAGTGTTTTTCACCTTTACAAGTTGGGAACTGTGATATCTAATGTGAAAGCGCTTGAAACTGTCGTATTGTTGTAGAAAGCAATGTAAAGTAGCGAGTAAAACGTTTTCTAACGATAGAAGTGCGAAGGTTATGTTAGGTTGAGTTATGTTAGTTTAAGCTAGGTAGCGTCGTGAAACTACCAAAAACAACGTCATCTAACGAGATAGTGTTGTTTTATTGCGAGTACGAAACTGCCATAGGTGAAATGTTGTGAAAGCACACAAAACGGCATGAACAAGCCAAATACTGCGTGTTGTACCGTTACAAGTGCGAAACTGCTATGTTGTGATATTCTCGTTAAAGCGCATGCAAGCATCGTGAAACCTTAAAGAACGATGTCATTTAGCGAGATACAGCGTTCTGTACTGCAATGGGTTGGTGAAAAACTGTGAGGTTATGCAAATATCCTAATTGTGAACGAAACAGTGTAATAGAGCGTTTTTTAATACAAGTGCGAATGTTAGGTTAGGTTAAGATATGAACCGTCGTAAAACCGCATTAAACAATGTCACTTAGTGAGATGCAGTGTTTTTCACCATTACAAGTCGGGAACTGCGATATCTAATGTGAAAGCGCTTGCAAACGTTGTTAGGTTAGGTTAGGTTAGGTTAGGTTAGGTTACGTTAGGTTAGGTTAGGTTAGGTTTGGTTAGGTTAGGTTAGGTTAGGTTAGGTTAGGGATGTTAGGTAAGGTTTGGTTAGGTTAGGTTAGGTTAGGTTGGGTTAGGTAAGGTTAGGTTAGGTTAAGATATGAACCGCGCTAAAACCGCATTAAACAATGTCACTTAGTGAGATGCTGTGTTTTTCACCATTACAAGTCGGGAACTGCGATATCTAATGTGAAAGCGCATGAAACCGTCGTAATCTTGTAGAAAACATTGTAAAGTAGAGAATAAAACGTTTTCTAACGATAGAAGTGCGAAGGTTCGGTTAGTTTGAGCTAGGTAGCGTCGTGAAACCACCAAAAACGATGTCATCTAACGAGATAGTGTTGTTTTATTGCGAGTACGAAACTGCGATAGGTAAAATATTGGGAAAGCACACAAAATGGCATGAACTAGCCAGATACTGCGTCTTGTACCGTTACAAGTGCGAAACTGCTATAATGTGATATTCTCGTTAAAGCGCATGCAAGCATCGTGAAACCTTAAAGAACGATGTCAATTAGCGAGATACAGCGTTCTGTACTGCAATAAGTTGGTGAAAAACTGTGAGGTTATGCAAATATCGTAATTGTGAACGAAACAGTGTAATAGAGCGTTTTTCAATACAAGTACGAATGTTAGGTTAGGTTAAGATACGAACCGTCGTAAAACCGCATTAAACAATGTCACTTAGTGAGATGCAGTGTTTTTCACCATTACAAGTCGGGAACTGCGATATCTAATGTGAAAGCGCTTGCAAACGTCGTTAGGTTAGGTTAGGTTAGGTTAGGTTAGGTTACGTTAGGTTAGGTTTGGTTAGGTTATGTTAGGTTAGGTTAGGTTGTTAGGTTAGGTTGGGTTAGGTTAGGTTAGGTTACGTTAGGTTAAGGTATGAACCGTCGTAAAACCGCATTAAACAATGTCACTTAGTGAGATGCAGTGTTTTTCACCTTTACAAGTTGGGAACTGCGATATCTAATGTGAAAGCGCTTGAAACCGTCGTAATGTTGTAGAAAGCAATGTAAAGTAGCGAGTAAAACGTTTTCTAACGATAGAAGTGCGAAGGTTATGTTAGGTTGAGTTATGTTAGTTTAAGCTACGTAGCGTCGTGAAACCACCAAAATCGACGTCATCTAACGAGATAGTGTTGTTTTATTGCGAGTACGAAACTGCGATAGGTAAAATGTTGTGAAAGCACACAAAACGGCATGAACAAGCCAAATACTGCGTGTTGTACCGTTACAAGTGCGAAACTGCTATATTGTGATATTCTCGTTAAAGCGCATGCAAGCATCGTGAAACCTTAAAGAACAATGTCATTTAGCGAGATACAACGTTCTGTACTGCAATAAGTTGGTGAAAAACTGTGAGGTTATGCAAATATGGTAATTGTGAACAAAACAGTGTAATAGAGCGTTTTTAGATACAAGTGCGAATGTTAGGTTAGGTTAAGATATGAACCGTCGTAAAACCGCATTAAACAATGTCAATTAGTGAGATGCAGTGTTTTTCACCATTAAAAGTCGGGAACTGCGATATCTAATGTGAAAGCGCATGAAACCGTCGTAATCTTGTAGAAAACATTGTAAAGTTGCGAGTAAAACGTTTTCTAACGATAGAAGTGCGAAGGTTAGGTTAGGTTAGGTTAGTTTAAGCTAGGTAGCGTCGTGAAACTACCAAAAACGACGTCATCTAACGAGATAGTGTTGTTTTATTGCGAGTATTAAACTGCGATAGGTGAAATGTTGTGAAAGCACACAAAACGGCATGAACAAGCCAAATACTGCGTGTTCTACCGTTACTAGTGCGAAACTGCTATATTGTGATATTCTCGTTAAAGCGCATGCAAGCATCGTGAAACCTTAAAGAACAATGTCATTTAGCGAGATACAACGTTCTGTACTGCAATAAGTTGGTGAAAAACTGTGAGGTTATGCAAATATGGTAATTGTGAACAAAACAGTGTAATAGAGCGTTTTTAGATACAAGTGCGAATGTTAGGTTAGGTTAAGATATGAACCGTCGTAAAACCGCATTAAACAATGTCAATTAGTGAGATGCAGTGTTTTTCACCATTAAAAGTCGGGAACTGCGATATCTAATGTGAAAGCGCTTGCAACCGTCGTTAGGTTAGGTTAGGTTAGGTTAGGTTAGGTTAGG
>NW_027464691.1:300000-330000 GCF_043290135.1 Rhipicephalus microplus | reverse complement strand
GTGAGATGTAGTGTTTTTCAACATTACAAGTCGGGAACTACGATATCTAATGTGAAAGCGCATGAAACCGTCGTAATCTTGTAGAAAACATTGTAAAGTTGCGAGTAAAACGTTTTCTAACGATAGAAGTGCGAAGGTTAGGTTAGGTTAGGTTAGTTTAAGCTAGGTAGCGTCGTGAAACAACCAAAAACGACGTCATCTAACGAGATAGTGTTGTTTTATAGCGAGTATTAAACTGCGATAGGTGAAATGTTGTGAAAGCACTCAAAACGGCATGAACAAGCCAAATACTGCGTGTTCTACCGTTACAAGTGCGAAACTGCTATATTGTGATATTCTCGTTAAAGCGCATGAAAGCATCGTGAAACCTTAAAGAACAAAGTCATTTAGCGAGATACAGCGTTCTGTACTGTAATAAGTTGGTGAAAAACTGTGAGGTTATGCAAATATGGTAATTGTGAACAAAACAGTGTAATAGAGCGTTTTTAGATACAAGTGCGAATGTTAGCTTAGGTTAAGATATGAACCGTCGTAAAACCGCATTAAACATTGTCAATTAGTGAGATGCAGTGTTTTTCACCTTTACAAGTTGGGAACTGCGATATCTAATGTGAAAGCGCATGAAACCGTCGTAATCTTGTAGAAAACATTGTAAAGTAGCGAATAAAACGTTTTCTAACGATAGAAGTGCGAAGGTTCGGTTAGTTTGAGCTAGGTAGCGTCGTGAAACCACCAAAAACGATGTCATCTAACGAGATAGTGTTGTTTTATTGCGAGTACGAAACTGCGATAGGTGAAATATTGGGAAAGCACACAAAATGGCATGAACTAGCCAGATACTGCGTCTTGTGCCGTTACAAGTGCGAAACTGCTTTAATGTGATATTCTCGTTAAAGCGCATGCAAGTATCGTGAAACCTTAAAGAACGATGTCATTTAGCGAGATACAGCGTTCTGAACTGTAATAAGTTGGTGAGAAACTGTGAGGTCAAGCAAATATCGTAATTGTGAACGAAACAGTGTAATTGAGCGTATTTAGATACAAGTGCGAATGTTAGGTTAGGTTGAGATATCAACCGTCGTAAAACCGCATTAAACAATGTCACTTAGTGAGATGTAGTGTTTTTCAACATTACAAGTCGGGAACTACGATATCTAATGTGAACGCGCATGAAACCGTCGTAATCTTGTAGAAAACATTGTAAAGTTGCGAGTAAAACGTTTTCTAACGATAGAAGTGCGAAGGTTAGCTTGAGTTATGTTAGTTTAGGCTATGTAGCGTCGTGAGACCACCAAAAAGGACGTCATCTAACGAGATAGTGTTGTTTTATTGCATGTACGTAACTGCAATAGGTGAAATGTTGTGAAAGTACACAAAACGGCTTGAACAAGCCATATACTGCGTGTTGTACCGTTACAAGTGCGAAACTGCTATAATGTGATATTCTTGTTAAAGCGCATGCAAGCATCGTGAAACCTTAAAGAACGATGTCATTTAGCGAGATACAGCGTTCTGTACTGCAATAAGTTGGTGAAAAACTGTGATGTTATGCAAATATCGTAATTGTGAACGAAACAGTGTAATAGAGCGTTTTTCCATACAAGTACGAATGTTAGGTTAGGTTAAGATATGAACCGTTGTAAAACCGCATTAAACAATGTCACTTAGTGAGATGCAGTCTTTTTCACCATTACAAGTCGGGAACTACGATATCTAATGTGAAAGCGCATGAAACCGTCGTAATCTTGTAGAAAACATTGTAAAGTTTCGAGTAAAACGTTTTCTAACGATAGAAGTGCGAAGGTTAGGTTAGGTTAGGTTAGTTTAGGCTAGGTAGCGTCGTGAAACTACCAAAAACGACGTCATTTAAAGAGATAGTTGTTTTATTGCGAGTATTAAACTGCGATAGGTGAAATGTTGTGAAAGCACACAAAACGGCATGAACAAGCCAAATACTGCGTGTTCTACCGTTACAAGTGCGAAACTGCTATATTGTGATATTCTCGTTAAAGCGCATGCAAGCATCGTGAAACCTTAAAGAACAATGTCTTTTAGCGAGATACAGCGTTCTGTACTGCAATAAGTTGGTGAAAAACTGTGAGGTTATGCAAATATCGTAATTGTGAACGAAACAGTGTAATAGAGCGTTTTTCAATACAAGTACGAATGTTAGGTTAGGTTAAGATATGAACCGTCGTAAAACCGCATTAAACAATGTCACTTAGTGAGATGCAGTGTTTTTCACCATTACAAGTCGGGAACTGGGATATCTAATGTGAAAGCGCTTGCAAACGTCGTTAGGTTAGGTTAGGTTAGGTTAGGTTAGGTTAGGTTACGTTAGGTTAGGTTAGGTTAGGTTAGGTTAGGTTATGTTAGGTTAGGTTGGGTTAGGTTAGGTTAGGTTACGTTAGGTTAAGGTATGAACCGTCGTAAAACCGCAATAAACAATGTCACTTCGTGAGATGCAGTGTTTTTCACCTTTACAAGTTGGGAACTGCGATATCTAATGTGAAAGCGCTTGAAACCGTCGTAATGTTGTAGAAAGCAATGTAAAGTAGCGAGTAAAACGTTTTCTAACGATAGAAGTGCGAAGGTTATGTTAGGTTGAGTTATGTTAGTTTAAGCTAGGTAGCGTCGTGAAACCACCAAAAACGACGTCATCTAACGAGATAGTGTTGTTTTATTGCGAATACGAAACTGCGATAGGTAAAATGTGAAAGCACACAAAACGGCATGAACAAGCCAAATACTGCGTGTTGTACCGTTACAAGTGCGAAACTGCTATGTTTTGACATTCTCGGTAAAGCGCATGCAAGTATCGTGAAACCTTAAAGAACGATGTCATTTAGCGAGATACAGCGTTCTGTACTGTAATAAGTTGGTGAGAAACTGTGAGGTCAAGCAAATATCGTAATTGTGAACGAAACAGTGTAATTGAGCGTCTTTAGATACAAGTGCGAATGTTAGGTTAGGTTGACATATCAACCGTCGTAAAACCGCATTAAACAATGTCACTTAGTGAGATGTAGTGTTTTTCAACATTACAAGTCGGGAACTACGATATCTAATGTGAAAGCGCATGAAACCGTCGTAATCTTGTAGAAAACATTGTAAAGTTGCGAGTAAAACGTTTTCTAACGATAGAAGTGCGAAGGTTAGGTTAGGTTAGGTTAGTTTAAGCTAGGTAGCGTCGTGAAACTACCAAAAACGACGTCATCTAACGAGATAGTGTTGTTTTATAGCGAGTATTAAACTGCGATAGGTGAAATGTTGTGAAAGCACTCAAAACGGCATGAACAAGCCAAATACTGCGTGTTCTACCGTTACAAGTGCGAAACTGCTATATTGTGATATTCTCGTTAAAGCGCATGAAAGCATCGTGAAACCTTAAAGAACAAAGTCATTTAGCGAGATACAGCGTTCTGTACTGTAATAAGTTGGTGAAAAACTGTGAGGTTATGCAAATATGGTAATTGTGAACAAAACAGTGTAATAGAGCGTTTTTAGATACAAGTGCGAATGTTAGCTTAGGTTAAGATATGAACCGTCGTAAAACCGCATTAAACATTGTCAATTAGTGAGATGCAGTGTTTTTCACCTTTACAAGTTGGGAACTGCGATATCTAATGTGAAAGCGCATGAAACCGTCGTAATCTTGTAGAAAACATTGTAAAGTAGCGAATAAAACGTTTTCTAACGATAGAAGTGCGAAGGTTCGGTTAGTTTGAGCTAGGTAGCGTCGTGAAACCACCAAAAACGATGTCATCTAACGAGATAGTGTTGTTTTATTGCGAGTACGAAACTGCGATAGGTGAAATATTGGGAAAGCACACAAAATGGCATGAACTAGCCAGATACTGCGTCTTGTGCCGTTACAAGTGCGAAACTGCTTTAATGTGATATTCTCGTTAAAGCGCATGCAAGTATCGTGAAACCTTAAAGAACGATGTCATTTAGCGAGATACAGCGTTCTGAACTGTAATAAGTTGGTGAGAAACTGTGAGGTCAAGCAAATATCGTAATTGTGAACGAAACAGTGTAATTGAGCGTATTTAGATACAAGTGCGAATGTTAGGTTAGGTTGAGATATCAACCGTCGTAAAACCGCATTAAACAATGTCACTTAGTGAGATGTAGTGTTTTTCAACATTACAAGTCGGGAACTACGATATCTAATGTGAACGCGCATGAAACCGTCGTAATCTTGTAGAAAACATTGTAAAGTTGCGAGTAAAACGTTTTCTAACGATAGAAGTGCGAAGGTTAGCTTGAGTTATGTTAGTTTAGGCTATGTAGCGTCGTGAGACCACCAAAAAGGACGTCATCTAACGAGATAGTGTTGTTTTATTGCATGTACGTAACTGCAATAGGTGAAATGTTGTGAAAGTACACAAAACGGCTTGAACAAGCCATATACTGCGTGTTGTACCGTTACAAGTGCGAAACTGCTATAATGTGATATTCTTGTTAAAGCGCATGCAAGCATCGTGAAACCTTAAAGAACGATGTCATTTAGCGAGATACAGCGTTCTGTACTGCAATAAGTTGGTGAAAAACTGTGAGGTTATGCAAATATCGTAATTGTGAACGAAACAGTGTAATAGAGCGTTTTTCCATACAAGTACGAATGTTAGGTTAGGTTAAGATATGAACCGTTGTAAAACCGCATTAAACAATGTCACTTAGTGAGATGCAGTCTTTTTCACCATTACAAGTCGGGAACTACGATATCTAATGTGAAAGCGCATGAAACCGTCGTAATCTTGTAGAAAACATTGTAAAGTTTCGAGTAAAACGTTTTCTAACGATAGAAGTGCGAAGGTTAGGTTAGGTTAGGTTAGTTTAGGCTAGGTAGCGTCGTGAAACTACCAAAAACGACGTCATTTAAAGAGATAGTTGTTTTATTGCGAGTATTAAACTGCGATAGGTGAAATGTTGTGAAAGCACACAAAACGGCATGAACAAGCCAAATACTGCGTGTTCTACCGTTACAAGTGCGAAACTGCTATATTGTGATATTCTCGTTAAAGCGCATGCAAGCATCGTGAAACCTTAAAGAACAATGTCTTTTAGCGAGATACAGCGTTCTGTACTGCAATAAGTTGGTGAAAAACTGTGAGGTTATGCAAATATCGTAATTGTGAACGAAACAGTGTAATAGAGCGTTTTTCAATACAAGTACGAATGTTAGGTTAGGTTAAGATATGAACCGTCGTAAAACCGCATTAAACAATGTCACTTAGTGAGATGCAGTGTTTTTCACCATTACAAGTCGGGAACTGGGATATCTAATGTGAAAGCGCTTGCAAACGTCGTTAGGTTAGGTTAGGTTAGGTTAGGTTAGGTTACGTTAGGTTAGGTTAGGTTAGGTTAGGTTATGTTAGGTTAGGTTGGGTTAGGTTAGGTTAGGTTACGTTAGGTTAAGGTATGAACCGTCGTAAAACCGCAATAAACAATGTCACTTCGTGAGATGCAGTGTTTTTCACCTTTACAAGTTGGGAACTGCGATATCTAATGTGAAAGCGCTTGAAACCGTCGTAATGTTGTAGAAAGCAATGTAAAGTAGCGAGTAAAACGTTTTCTAACGATAGAAGTGCGAAGGTTATGTTAGGTTGAGTTATGTTAGTTTAAGCTAGGTAGCGTCGTGAAACCACCAAAAACGACGTCATCTAACGAGATAGTGTTGTTTTATTGCGAGTACGAAACTGCGATAGGTAAAATGTGAAAGCACACAAAACGGCATGAACAAGCCAAATACTGCGTGTTGTACCGTTACAAGTGCGAAACTGCTATGTTTTGACATTCTCGGTAAAGCGCATGCAAGTATCGTGAAACCTTAAAGAACGATGTCATTTAGCGAGATACAGCGTTCTGTACTGTAATAAGTTGGTGAGAAACTGTGAGGTCAAGCAAATATCGTAATTGTGAACGAAACAGTGTAATTGAGCGTCTTTAGATACAAGTGCGAATGTTAGGTTAGGTTGACATATCAACCGTCGTAAAACCGCATTAAACAATGTCACTTAGTGAGATGTAGTGTTTTTCAACATTACAAGTCGGGAACTACGATATCTAATGTGAAAGCGCATGAAACCGTCGTAATCTTGTAGAAAACATTGTAAAGTTGCGAGTAAAACGTTTTCTAACGATAGAAGTGCGAAGGTTAGGTTAGGTTAGGTTAGTTTAAGCTAGGTAGCGTCGTGAAACTACCAAAAACGACGTCATCTAACGAGATAGTGTTGTTTTATAGCGAGTATTAAACTGCGATAGGTGAAATGTTGTGAAAGCACTCAAAACGGCATGAACAAGCCAAATACTGCGTGTTCTACCGTTACAAGTGCGAAACTGCTATATTGTGATATTCTCGTTAAAGCGCATGAAAGCATCGTGAAACCTTAAAGAACAAAGTCATTTAGCGAGATACAGCGTTCTGTACTGTAATAAGTTGGTGAAAAACTGTGAGGTTATGCAAATATGGTAATTGTGAACAAAACAGTGTAATAGAGCGTTTTTAGATACAAGTGCGAATGTTAGCTTAGGTTAAGATATGAACCGTCGTAAAACCGCATTAAACATTGTCAATTAGTGAGATGCAGTGTTTTTCACCTTTACAAGTTGGGAACTGCGATATCTAATGTGAAAGCGCATGAAACCGTCGTAATCTTGTAGAAAACATTGTAAAGTAGCGAATAAAACGTTTTCTAACGATAGAAGTGCGAAGGTTCGGTTAGTTTGAGCTAGGTAGCGTCGTGAAACCACCAAAAACGATGTCATCTAACGAGATAGTGTTGTTTTATTGCGAGTACGAAACTGCGATAGGTGAAATATTGGGAAAGCACACAAAATGGCATGAACTAGCCAGATACTGCGTCTTGTGCCGTTACAAGTGCGAAACTGCTTTAATGTGATATTCTCGTTAAAGCGCATGCAAGTATCGTGAAACCTTAAAGAACGATGTCATTTAGCGAGATACAGCGTTCTGAACTGTAATAAGTTGGTGAGAAACTGTGAGGTCAAGCAAATATCGTAACTGTGAACGAAACAGTGTAATTGAGCGTATTTAGATACAAGTGCGAATGTTAGGTTAGGTTGAAATATCAACCGTCGTAAAACCGCATTAAACAATGTCACTTAGTGAGATGTAGTGTTTTTCAACATTACAAGTCGGGAACTACGATATCTAATGTGAAAGCGCATGAAACCGTCGTAATCTTGTAGAAAACATTGTAAAGTTGCGAGTAAAACGTTTTCTAACGATAGAAGTGCGAAGGATAGCTTGAGTTATGTTAGTTTAAGCTATGTAGCGTCGTGAGACCACCAAAAAGGACGTCATCTAACGAGATAGTGTTCTTTTATTGCATGTACGTAACTGCAATAGGTGAAATGTTGTGAAAGTACACAAAACGGCTTGAACAAGCCAGATACTGCGTGTTGTACCGTTACAAGTGCGAAACTGCTATAATGTGATATTCTTGTTAAAGCGCATGCAAGCATCGTGAAACCTTGAAGAACGATGTCATTTAGCGAGATACAGCGTTCTGTACTGCAATAAGTTGGTGAAAAACTGTGAGGTTATGCAAATATCGTAATTGTGAACGAAACAGTGTAATAGAGCGTTTTTCCATACAAGTACGAATGTTAGGTTAGGTTAAGATATGAACCGTCGTAAAACCGCATTAAACAATGTCAATTAGTGAGATGCAGTGTTTTTCACCATTAAAAGTCGGGAACTGCGATATCTAATGTGAAAGCGCTTGCAACCGTCGTTAGGTTAGGTTAGGTTAGGTTAGGTTAGGTTAGGTTAGGTTTTGTTAGGTTAGGTTAGGTTAGGTTAGGTTAGGTTAGATTAGGTTAGGTTGGGTTGAGTTGGGTTAGGTTAGGTTAGGTTAGGTTAGGTTGGGTTAGATTAGGTTAGGTTAGGTTAGGTTACGTTAGGTTAGGTTAGGTTACGTTAGGTTAGGTTAGGTTAGGTTACGTTAGGTTAGGTTAGGTTAGGTAAGGATAATTTGGTTAGGTTAGGTAAGGTTAGGTTAGGTTAGGTTAGGTTGGGTTGGGTGTTGTTGGGTTGGGTTGGGTTGGTTTGGGTTAGGTTTGGTTAGGTTAGGTTAGGTTACGTTAGGTTATGTTAGGTTAGGTTAGGTTACGTTAGGTTAGGTTAGGTCAGGTAAGGTTAGGTTACGTTAGAATAGGTTAGGTTAGGTTAGGTTACGTTAGGTTAGGTTAGGTTTGGTTAGGTTTGGTTAGGTTAGCTTAGGTTAGGTTAGGTTGGGTTGGGTTGGGTTGGGTTAGGTTAGGTTAGGTTAGGTTAGGTTGGGTTAGGTTAGTTTAGGTTAGGTTAGGTTAGGTTGGGTTGGGTTGGGTTAGGTTAGGTTAGGTTAGGTTAGGTTAGGTAAGGTTAGGTTAGGTTAGGTTAGGTTACGTTAGGTTAAGGTATGAACCGTCGTAAAACCGCATTAAACATTGTCAATTAGTGAGATGCAGTGTTTTTCACCTTTACAAGTTGGGAATCGCGATATCTAATGTGAAAGCGCTTGAAACCGTCGTAATGTTGTAGAAAGCAATGTAAAGTAGCGAGTAAAACGTTTTCTAACGATAGAAGTGCGAAGGTTAGGTTAGGTTAGGTTATTTTAAGCTAGGTAGCGTCGTGAAACTACCAAAAACGACGTCATCTAACGAGATAGTGTTGTTTTATAGCGAGTATTAAACTGCGATAGGTGAAATGTTGTGAAAGCACTCAAAACGGCATGAACAAGCCAAATACTGCGTGTTCTACCGTTACAAGTGCGAAACTGTTATATTGTGATATTCTCGTTAAAGCGCATGAAAGCATCGTGAAACCTTAAAGAACAAAGTCATTTAGCGAGATACAACGTTCTGTACTGCAATAAGTTGGTGAAAAACTGTGAGGTTATGCAAATATGGTAATTGTGAACAAAACAGTGTAATAGAGCGTTTTTAGATACAAGTGCGAATGTTAGCTTAGGTTAAGATATGAACCGTCGTAAAACCGCATTAAACATTGTCAATTAGTGAGATGCAGTGTTTTTCACCATTAAAAGTCGGGAACTGCGATATCTAATGTGAAAGCGCTTGCAATCGTCGTTAGGTTAGGTTAGGTTAGGTTAGGTTTTGTTAGGTTAGGTTAGGTTAGGTTAGGTTAGATTAGGTTAGGTTGGGTTGAGTTGGGTTAGGTTAGGTTAGGTTAGGTTAGGTTGGGTTAGGTTAGGTTAGGTTAGGTTAGGTTACGTTAGGTTAGGTTAGGTTAGGTAAGGATAATTTGGTTAGGTTAGGTAAGGTTAGGTTAGGTTAGGTTAGGTTAGGTTAGGTTAGCTTAGGTTAGGTTAGGTTGGGTTGGGTTGGGTTGGGTTAGGTTAGGTTAGGTTAGGTTGGGTTAGGTTAGTTTAGGTTAGGTTAGGTTAGGTTAGGTTAGGTTGGGTTGGGTTGGGTTAGGTTAGGTTAGGTTAGGTAAGGTTAGGTTAGGTTAGGTTAGGTTAGGTTAGGTTAGGTTAGGTTAAGGTATGAACCGTCGTAAAACCGCATTAAACAATGTCACTTAGTGAGATGCAGTGTTTTTCACCTTTACAAGTTGGGAACTGTGATATCTAATGTGAAAGCGCTTGAAACCGTCGTATTGTTGTAGAAAGCAATGTAAAGTAGCGAGTAAAACGTTTTCTAACGATAGAAGTGCGAAGGTTATGTTAGGTTGAGTTATGTTAGTTTAAGCTAGGTAGCGTCGTGAAACTACCAAAAACAACGTCATCTAACGAGATAGTGTTGTTTTATTGCGAGTACGAAACTGCGATAGGTGAAATGTTGTGAAAGCACACAAAACGGCATGAACAAGCCAAATACTGCGTGTTGTACCGTTACAAGTGCGAAACTGCTATGTTGTGATATTCTCGTTAAAGCGCATGCAAGCATCGTGAAACCTTAAAGAACGATGTTATTTAGCGAGATACAGCGTTCTGTACTGCAATAAGTTGGTGAAAAACTGTGAGGTTATGCAAATACCTAATTGTGAACGAAACAGTGTAATAGAGCGTTTTTTAATACAAGTGCGAATGTTAGGTTAGGTTAAGATATGAACCGTCGTAAAACCGCATTAAACAATGTCACTTAGTGAGATGCAGTGTTTTTCACCATTACAAGTCGGGAACTGCGATATCTAATGTGAAAGCGCTTGCAAACGTCGTTAGGTTAGGTTAGGTTAGGTTACGTTAGGTTAGGTTAGGTTAGGTTTGGTTAGGTTAGGTTAGGTTAGGTTAGGTTAGGTTAGGAATGTTAGGTAAGGTTTGGTTAGGTTAGGTTAGGTGAGGTTGGGTTAGGTAAGGTTAGGTTAGGTTAGGATATGAACCGCGCTAAAACCGCATTAAACAATGTCACTTAGTGAGATGCTGTGTTTTTCACCATTACAAGCCGGGAACTGCGATATCTAATGTGAAAGCGCATGAAACCGTCGTAATCTTGTAGAAAACATTGTAAAGTAGCGAATAAAACGTTTTCTAACGATAGAAGTGCGAAGGTTCGGTTAGTTTGAGCTAGGTAGCGTCGTGAAACCACCAAAAACGATGTCATCTAACGAGAGAGTGTTGTTTTATTGCGAGTACGAAACTGCGATAGGTAAGATATTGGGAAAGCACACAAAATGGCATGAACTAGCCAGATACTGCGTCTTGTGCCGTTACAAGTGCGAAACTGCTTTAATGTGATATTCTCGTTAAAGCGCATGCAAGTATCGTGAAACCTTAAAGAACGATGTCATTTAGCGAGATACAGCGTTCTGTACTGTAATAAGTTGGTGAGAAACTGTGAGGTCAAGCAAATATCGTAATTGTGAACGAAACAGTGTAATTGAGCGTATTTAGATACAAGTGCGAATGTTAGGTTAGGTTGAGATATCAACCGTCGTAAAACCGCATTAAACAATGTCACTTAGTGAGATGTAGTGTTTTCCAACATTACAAGTCGGGAACTACGATATCTAATGTGAAAGCGCATGAAACCGTCGTAATCTTATAGAAAACATTGTAAAGTTGCGAGTAAAACGTTTTCTAACGATAGAAGTGCGAAGGTTAGCTTGAGTTATGTTAGTTTAAGCTATGTAGCGTCGTGAGACCACCAAAAAGGACGTCATCTAACGAGATAGTGTTGTTTTATTGCATGTACGAAACTGCAATAGGTGAAATGTTGTGAAAGTACACAAAACGGCTTGAACAAGCCAGATACTGCGTGTTGTACCGTTACAAGTGCGAAACTGCTATAATGTGATATTCTCTTTAAAGCGCATGCAAGCATCGTGAAACCTTAAAGAACGATGTCATTTAGCGAGGTACAGCGTTCTGTACTGCAATAAGTTGGTGAGAAACTGTGAGGTCAAGCAAATATCGTAATTGTGAACGAAACAGTGTAATAGAGCGTTTTTCAATACAAGTACGAATGTTAGGTTAGGTTAAGATATGAACCGTCCTAAAACCGCATTAAACAATGTCACTTAGTGAGATGCAGTGTTTTTCACCATTACAAGTCGGGAACTGCGATATCTAATGTGAAAGCGCTTGCAAACGTCGTTAGGTTAGGTTAGGTTAGGTTAGGTTAGGTTAGGTTACGTTAGGTTAGGTTAGGTTAGGTTAGGTTAGGTTAGGTTAGGTTGGGTTAGGTTAGGTTAGGTACGTTAGGTTAAGGTATGAACCGTCGTAAAACCGCATTAAACAATGTCACTTAGTGAGATGCAGTGGTTTTCACCTTTACAAGTTGGGAACTGCGATGTCTAATGTGAAAGCGCTTGAAACCGTCGTAATGTTGTAGAAAGCAATGTAAAGTAGCGAGTAAAACGTTTTCTAACGATAGAAGTGCGAAGGTTATGTTAGGTTGAGTTATGTTAGTTTAAGCTAGGTAGCGTCGTGAAACCACCAAAAACGACGTCATCTAACGAGATAGTGTTGTTTTATTGCGAGTACGAAACTGCGATAGGTAAAATGTTGTGAAAGCACACAAAACGGCATGAACAAGCCAAATACTGCGTGTTGTACCGTTACAAGTGCGAAACTGCTATGTTGTGACATTCTCGGTAAAGCGAATGCAAGTATCGTGAAACCTTAAAGAACGATGTCATTTAGCGAGATACAGCGTTCTGTACTGTAATAAGTTGGTGAGAAACTGTGAGGTCAAGCAAATATCGTAATTGTGAACGAAACAGTGTAATTGAGCGTCTTTAGATACAAGTGCGAATGTTAGGTTAGGTTGACATATCAACCGTCGTAAAACCGCAATAAACAATCTCACTTAGTGAGATGTAGTGTTTTTCAACATTACAAGTCGGGAACTACGATATCTAATGTGAAAGCGCATGAAACCGTCGTAATCTTGTAGAAAACATTGTAAAGTTGCGAATAAAACGTTTTCTAACGATAGAAGTGCGAAGGTTAGGTTAGGTTAGGTTAGGTTAAGCTAGGTAGCGTCGTGAAACTACCAAAAACGGCGTCATCTAACGAGATAGTGTTGTTTTATTGCGAGTATTAAACTGCGATAGGTGAAATGTTGTGAAAGCACACAAAACGGAATGAACAAGCCAAATACTGCGTGTTCTACTGTTACAAGTGCGAAACTGCTATATTGTGATATTCTCGTTAAAGCGCATGCAAGCATCGTGAAACCTTAAAAGAACAATGTCATTTAGCGAGATACAGCGTTCTGTACTGCAATAAGTTGGTGAAAAACTGAGGTTATGCAAATATCGTAATTGTGAACAAAACAGTGTAATAGAGCGTTTTTAGATACAAGTGCGAATGTTAGGTTAGGTTAAGATATGAACCGTCGTAAAACCGCATTAAACAATGTCAATTAGTGAGATGCAGTGTTTTTCACCATTAAAAGTGGGGAACTGCGATATCTAATGTGAAAGCGCTTGCAACCGTCGTTAGGTTAGGTTAGGTTAGGTTAGGTTAGGTTAGGTTTGGTTAGGTTAGGTTAGGTTAGGTTAGGGTAGATATGGTTAGGTTGGGTTGAGTTGGGTTAGGTTAGGTTAGGTTAGGTTGGGTTAGGTTAGGTTAGGTTAGGTTCGGTAAGGATAATTTGGTTAGGTTAGGTAAGGTTAGGTTAGGTTAGGTTAGGTTGGGTTGGGTGTTGTTGGGTTGGGTTGGGTTGGGTTAGGTTGGGTTAGGTTAGGTTAGGTTACGTTAGGTTAGGTTAGGTTAGGTTACGTTAGGTTATGTTAGGTTAGGTTAGGTTACGTTAGGTTAGGTTAGGTCAGGTAAGGTTAGGTTACGTTAGAATAGGTTAGGTTAGGTTAGGTTACGTTAGGTTAGGTTAAGTTAGGTTAGGTTAGGTTTGGTTAGGTTAGGTTAGGTTAGCTTAGGTTAGGTTAGGTTGGGTTGTGTTGGGTTAGGTTGGGTTAGGTTAGGTTAGGTTAGGTTAGGTTGGGTTAGGTTAGGTTAGTTTAGGTTAGGTTAGGTTAGGTTAGGTTGGGTTGGGTTGGGTTAGGTTAGGTTAGGTTAGGTAAGGTTAGGTTAGGTTAAGGTATGAACCGTCGTAAAACCGCATTAAACAATGTCACTTAGTGAGATGCAGTGTTTTTCACCTTTACAAGTTGGGAACTGCGATATCTAATGTGAAAGCGCATGAAACCGTCGTAATCTTGTAGAAAACATTGTAAAGTTGCGAGTAAAACGTTTTCTAACGATAGAAGTGCGAAGGTTAGGTTAGGTTAGGTTACTTTAAGCTAGGTAGCGTCGTGAAACTACCAAAAGCGACGTCATCTAACGAGATAGTGTTGTTTTATTGCGAGTATTAAACTGCGATAGGTGAAATGTTGTGAATGCACACAAAACGGCATGAACAAGCCAAATACTGCGTGTTCTACCGTTACAAGTGCGAAACTGCTATATTGTGATATTCTCGTTAAAGCGCATGCAAGCATCGTGAAACCTTAAAGAACGATGTCATTTAGCGAGATACAGCGTTCTGTACTGCAATAAGTTGGTGAAAAACTGTGAGGTTATGCAAATATCCTAATTGTGAACGAAACAGTGTAATAGAGCGTTTTTTAATACAAGTGCGAATGTTAGGTTAGGTTAAGATATGAACCGTCGTAAAACCGCATTAAACAATGTCACTTAGTGAGATGCAGTGTTTTTCACCTTTACAAGTTGGGAACTGCGATATCTAATGTGAAAGCGCATGAAACCGTCGTAATCTTGTAGAAAACATTGTAAAGTAGCGAATAAAACGTTTTCTAACGATAGAAGTGCGAAGGTTCGGTTAGTTTGAGCTAGGTAGCGTCGTGAAACCACCAAAAACGATGTCATCTAACGGGATAGTGTTGTTTTATTGCGAGTACGAAACTGCGATAGGTGAAATATTGGGAAAGCACACAAAATGGCATGAACTAGCCAGATACTGCGTCTTGTGCCGTTACAAGTGCGAAACTGCTTTAATGTGATATTCTCGTTAAAGCGCATGCAAGTATCGTGAAACCTTGAAGAACGATGTCATTTAGCGAGATACAGCGTTCTGTACTGCAATAAGTTGGTGAAAAACTGTGAGGTTATGCAAATATCGTAATTGTGAACGAAACAGTGTAATAGAGCGTTTTTCCATACAAGTACGAATGTTAGGTTAGGTTAAGATATGAACCGTCGTAAAACCGCATTAAACAATGTCACTTAGTGAGATGCAGTGTTTTTCACCATTACAAGTCGGGAACTGCGATATCTAATGTGAAAGCGCTTGCAAACGTCGTTAGGTTAGGTTAGGTTAGGTTAGGTTAGGTTAGGTTAGGTTACGTTAGGTTAGGTTTGGTTAGGTTAGGTTAGGTTAGGTTAGGTTAGGTTAGGTTATGTTAGGTTAGGTTGGGTTAGGTTAGGTTAGGTTACGTTAGGTTAAGGTATGAACCGTCGTAAAACCGCAATAAACAATGTCACTTCGTGAGATGCAGTGTTTTTCACCTTTACAAGTTGGGAACTGCGATATCTAATGTGAAAGCGCTTGAAACCTTCGTAATGTTGTAGAAAGCAATGTAAAGTAGCGAGTAAAACGTTTTCTAACGATAGAAGTGCGAAGGTTATGTTAGGTTGAGTTATGTTAGTTTAAGCTAGGTAACGTCGTGAAACCACCAAAAACGACGTCATCTAACGAGATAGTGTTGTTTTATTGCGAGTACGAAACTGCGATAGGTAAAATGTGAAAGCACACAAAACGGCATGAACAAGCCAAATACTGCGTGTTGTACCGTTACAAGTGCGAAACTGCTATGTTTTGACATTCTCGGTAAAGCGCATGCAAGTATCGTGAAACCTTAAAGAACGATGTCATTTAGCGAGATACAGCGTTCTGTACTGTAATAAGCTGGTGAGAAACTGTGAGGTCAAGCAAATATCGTAATTGTGAACGAAACAGTGTAATTGAGCGTCTTTAGATACAAGTGCGAATGTTAGGTTAGGTTGACATATCAACCGTCGTAAAACCGCATTAAACAATGTCACTTAGTGAGATGTAGTGTTTTTCAACATTACAAGTCGGGAACTACGATATCTAATGTGAAAGCGCATGAAACCGTCGTAATCTTGTAGAAAACATTGTAAAGTTGCGAGTAAAACGTTTTCTAACGATAGAAGTGCGAAGGTTAGGTTAGGTTAGGTTAGTTTAAGCTAGGTAGCGTCGTGAAACTACCAAAAACGACGTCATCTAACGAGATAGTGTTGTTTTATAGCGAGTAGTAAACTGCGATAGGTGAAATGTTGTGAAAGCACACAAAACGACATGAACAAGCCAAATACTGCGTGTTCTACCGTTACAAGTGCGAAACTGCTATATTGTGATATTCTCGTTAAAGCGCATGCAAGCATCGTGAAACCTTAAAGAACAATGTCATTTAGCGAGATACAACGTTCTGTACTGCAATAAGTTGGTGAAAAACTGTGAGGTTATGCAAATATGGTAATTGTGAACAAAACAGTGTAATAGAGCGTTTTTAGATACAAGTGCGAATGTTAGGTTAGGTCAAGATATGAACCGTCGTAAAACCGCATTAAACTATGTCAATTAGTGAGATGCATTGTTTTTCACCATTAAAAGTCGGGAACTGCGATATCTAATGTGAAAGCGCTTGCAACCGTCGTTAGGTTAGGTTAGGTTAGGTTAGGTTAGGTTTTGTTAGGTTAGGTTTGGTTAGGTTAGGTTAGATTAGGTTAGGTTGGGTTGAGTTGGGTTAGGTTAGGTTAGGTTAGGTTAGGTTGGGTTAGGTTAGGTTAGGTTAGGTTAGGTTACGTTAGGTTAGGTTAGGTTACCTTAGGTTAGGTTAGGTTACGTTAGGTTAGGTTAGGTTAGGTAAGGATAATTTGGTTAGGTTAGGTAAGGTTAGGTTAGGTTAGGTTAGGTTGGGTTGGGTGTTGTTGGGTTGGGTTGGGTTGGGTTAGGTTGGGTTAGGTTAGGTTAGGTTACGTTAGGTTAGGTTAGGTTAGGTTAGGTTACGTTAGGTTATGTTAGGTTAGGTTAGATTAGGTTACGTTAGGTTAGGTTAGGTCAGGTAAGGTTAGGTTACGTTAGAATAGGT
This sequence comes from Rhipicephalus microplus, assembly GCF_043290135.1. Lineage (NCBI taxonomy): Eukaryota > Metazoa > Arthropoda > Arachnida > Ixodida > Ixodidae > Rhipicephalus > Rhipicephalus microplus. Next base: position 313,451 of record NW_027464691.1, on the reverse strand, counting down.
TAGGTTAGGTTAGGTTACGTTAGGTTAGGTTAAGTTAGGTTAGGTTAGGTTTTGTTAGGTTTGGTTAGGTTAGCTTAGGTTAGGTTAGGTTGGGTTGGGTTGGGTTGGGTTAGGTTAGGTTAGGTTAGGTTAGGTTGGGTTAGGTTAGTTTAGGTTAGGTTAGGTTAGGTTAGGTTGGGTTGGGTTGGGTTAGGTTAGGTTAGGTTAGGTTAGGTAAGGTTAGGTGAGGTTAGGTTAGGTTACGTTAGGTTAAGGTATGAACCGTCGTAAAACCGCATTAAACAATGTCACTTAGTGAGATGCAGTGTTTTTCACCTTTACAAGTTGGGAACTGTGATATCTAATGTGAAAGCGCTTGAAACCGTCGTATTGTTGTAGAAAGCAATGTAAAGTAGCGAGTAAAACGTTTTCTAACGATAGAAGTGCGAAGGTTATGTTAGGTTGAGCTATGTTAGTTTAAGCTAGGTAGCGTCGTGAAACCACCAAAAACGACGTCATCTAACGAGATAGTGTTGTTTTATTGCGAGTACGAAACTGCGATAGGTAAAATGTGAAAGCACACAAAACGGCATGAACAAGCCAAATACTGCGTGTTGTACCGTTACAAGTGCGAAACTGCTATGTTTTGACATTCTCGGTAAAGCGCATGCAAGTATCGTGAAACCTTAAAGAACGATGTCATTTAGCGAGATACAGCGTTCTGTACTGTAATAAGCTGGTGAGAAACTGTGAGGTCAAGCAAATATCGTAATTGTGAACGAAACAGTGTAATTGAGCGTCTTTAGATACAAGTGCGAATGTTAGGTTAGGTTGACATATCAACCGTCGTAAAACCGCATTAAACAATGTCACTTAGTGAGATGTAGTGTTTTTCAACATTACAAGTCGGGAACTACGATATCTAATGTGAAAGCGCATGAAACCGTCGTAATCTTGTAGAAAACATTGTAAAGTTGCGAGTAAAACGTTTTCTAACGATAGAAGTGCGAAGGTTAGGTTAGGTTAGGTTAGTTTAAGCTAGGTAGCGTCGTGAAACTACCAAAAACGACGTCATCTAACGAGATAGTGTTGTTTTATTGCGAGTATTAAACTGCGATAGGTGAAATGTTGTGAAAGCACACAAAACGGCATGAACAAGCCAAATACTGCGTGTTCTACCGTTACAAGTGCGAAACTGCTATATTGTGATATTCTCGTTAAAGCGCATGCAAGCATCGTGAAACCTTAAAGAACAATGTCATTTAGCGAGATACAGCGTTCTGTACTGCAATAAGTTGGTGAAAAACTGTGAGGTTATGCAAATATGGTAATTGTGAACAAAACAGTGTAATAGAGCGTTTTTAGATACAAGTGCGAATGTTAGGTTAGGTTAAGATATGAACCATCGTAAAACCGCATTAAACAATGTCAATTAGGGAGATGCAGTGTTTTTCACCATTAAAAGTCGGGAACTGCGATATCTAATGTGAAAGCGCTTGCAACCGTCGTTAGGACAGGTTAGGTTAGGTTAGGTTAGGTTTTGTTAGGTTAGGTTAGGTTAGGTTAGGTTAGATTAGGTTAGGTTGGGTTGAGTTGGGTTAGGTTAGGTTAGGTTAGGTTAGGTTGGGTTAGGTTAGGTTAGGTTACGTTAGGTTAGGTTAGGTTACGTTAGGTTAGGTTAGGTTAGGTAAGGATAATTTGGTTAGGTTAGGTAAGGTTAGGTTAGGTTAGGTTAGGTTAGGTTGGGTTGGGTGTTGTTGGGTTGGGTTGGGTTGGGTTGGGTTAGGTTGGGTTAGGTTAGGTTAGGTTAGGTTACGTTAGGTTAGGTTAGGTTAGGTTAGGTTACGTTAGGTTATGTTAGGTTAGGTTAGGTTACATTAGGTTAGGTTAGGTCAGGTAAGGATAGGTTACGTTAGAATAGGTTAGGTTAGGTTAGGTTAGGTTTGGTTAGGTTTGGTTAGGTTAGCTTAGGTTAGGTTAGGTTGGGTTGGGTTGGGTTGGGTTAGGTTAGGTTAGGTTAGGTTAGGTTGGGTTAGGTTAGTTTAGGTTAGGTTAGGTTAGATTATGTTGGGTTGGGTTGGGTTAGGTTAGGTTAGGTTAGGTAAGGTTAGGTTAGGTTAGGTTAGGTTACGTTAGGTTAAGGTATGAACCGTCGTAAAACCGCATTAAACAATGTCACTTAGTGAGATGCAGTGTTTTTCACCTTTACTAGTTGGGAACTGCGATATCTAATGTGAAAGCGCATGAAACCGTCGTAATCTTGTAGAAAACATTGTAAAGTAGCGAATAAAACGTTTTCTAACGATAGAAGTGCGAAGGTTATGTTAGGTTGAGTTATGTTAGTTTAAGCTAGGTAGCGTCGTGAAACCACCAAAAACGACGTCATCTAACGAGATAGTGTTGTTTTATTGCGAGTACGAAACTGCGATAGGTAAAATGTGAAAGCACACAAAACGGCATGAACAAGCCAAATACTGCGTGTTGTACCGTTACAAGTGCGAAACTGCTATGTTTTGACATTCTCGGTAAAGCGCATGCAAGTATCGTGAAACCTTAAAGAACGATGTCATTTAGCGAGATACAGCGTTCTGTACTGTAATAAGCTGGTGAGAAACTGTGAGGTCAAGCAAATATCGTAATTGTGAACGAAACAGTGTAATTTAGCGTCTTTAGATATAAGTGCGAATGTTAGGTTAGGTTGACATATCAACCGTCGTAAAACCGCATTAAACAATGTCACTTAGTGAGATGTAGTGTTTTTCAACATTACAAGTCGGGAACTACGATATCTAATGTGAAAGCGCATGAAACCGTCGTAATCTTGTAGAAAACATTGTAAAGTTGCGAGTAAAACGTTTTCTAACGATAGAAGTGCGAAGGTTAGGATAGGTTAGGTTAGTTTAAGCTAGGTAGCGTCGTGAAACTACCAAAAACGACGTCATCTAACGAGATAGTGTTGTTTTATAGCGAGTATTAAACTGCGATAGGTGAAATGTTGTGAAAGCACATAAAACGGCATGAACAAGCCAAATACTGCGTGTTCTACCGTTACAAGTGCGAAACTGCTATATTGTGATATTCTCGTTAAAGCGCATGCAAGCATCGTGAAACCTTAAAGAACAATGTCATTTAGCGAGATACAACGTTCTGTAATGCAATAAGTTGGTGAAAAACTGTGAGGTTATGCAAATATGGTAATTGTGAACAAAACAGTGTAATAGAGCGTTTTTAGATACAAGTGCGAATGTTAGGTTAGGTTAAGATATGAACCGTCGTAAAACCGCATTAAACAATGTCAATTAGTGAGATGCAGTGTTTTTCACCATTAAAAGTCGGGAACTGCGATATTTAATGTGAAAGCGCTTGCAACCGTCGTTAGGTTAGGTTAGGTTAGGTTAGGTTAGGTTAGGTTTTGTTAGGTTAGGTTAGGTTAGGTTAGATTAGGTTAGGTTGGGTTGAGTTGGGTTAGGTTAGGTTAGGTTAGGTTAGGTTGGGTTAGGTTAGGTTAGGTTAGGTTAGGTTAGGTTACGTTAGGTTAGGTTAGGTTACGTTAGGTTAGGTTAGGTTAGGTTAGGTTAGGTTAGGTAAGGATAATTTGGTTAGGTTAGGTAAGGTTAGGTTAGGTTAGGTTAGGTTGGGTTGGGTGTTGTTGGGTTGGGTTGGGTTGGGTTAGGTTAGGTTAGGTTACGTTAGGTTATGTTAGGTTAGGTTAGGTTAGGTTACGTTAGGTTAGGTTAGGTCAGGTAAGGTTAGGTTACGTTAGAATAGGTTAGGTTAGGTTAGGTTACGTTAGGTTAGGTTAAGTTAGGTTAGGTTAGGTTTGGTTAGGTTTGGTTAGGTTAGCTTAGGTTAGGTTAGGTTGGGTTGGGTTGGGTTGGGTTAGGTTAGGTTAGGTTAGGTTAGGTTGGGTTAGGTTAGTTTAGGTTAGGTTAGGTTAGGTTAGGTTGGGTTGGGTTGGGTTAGGTTAGGTTAGGTTAGGTTAGGTAAGGTTAGGTGAGGTTAGGTTAGGTTACGTTAGGTTAAGGTATGAACCGTCGTAAAACCGCATTAAACAATGTCACTTAGTGAGATGCAGTGTTTTTCACCTTTACAAGTTCGGAACTGTGATATCTAATGTGAAAGCGCTTGAAACTGTCGTATTGTTGTAGAAAGCAATGTAAAGTAGCGAGTAAAAGGTTTTCTAACGATAGAAGTGCGAAGGTTATGTTAGGTTGAGTTATGTTAGTTTAAGCTAGGTAGCGTCGTGAAACTACCAAAAACAACGTCATCTAACGAGATAGTGTTGTTTTATTGCGAGTACGAAACTGCGATAGGTGAAATGTTGTGAAAGCACACAAAACGGCATGAACAAGCCAAATACTGCGTGTTGTACCGTTACAAGTGCGAAACTGCTATGTTGTGATATTCTCGTTAAAGCGCATGCAAGCATCGTGAAACCTTAAAGAACGATGTCATTTAGCGAGATACAGCGTTCTGTACTGCAATAAGTTGGTGAAAAACTGTGAGGTTATGCAAATATCCTAATTGTGAACGAAACAGTGTAATAGAGCGTTTTTTAATACAAGTGCGAATGTTAGGTTAGGTTAAGATATGAACCGTCGTAAAACCGCATTAAACAATGTCACTTAGTGAGATGCAGTGTTTTTCACCATTACAAGTCGGGAACTGCGATATCTAATGTGAAAGCGCTTGCAAACGTCGTTAGGTTAGGTTAGGTTAGGTTAGGTTACGTTAGGTTAGGTTAGGTTAGGTTTGGTTAGGTTAGGTTAGGTTAGGTTAGGTTAGGGATGTTAGGTAAGGTTTGGTTAGGTTAGGTTAGGTTAGGTTGGGTTAGGTAAGGTTAGGTTAGGTTAAGATATGAACCGCGCTAAAACCGCATTAAACAATGTCACTTAGTGAGATGCTGTGTTTTTCACCAAGTCGGGAACTGCGATATCTAATGTGAAAGCGCATGAAACCTTCGTAATCTTGTAGAAAACATTGTAAAGTAGCGAATAAAACGTTTTCTAACGATAGAAGTGCGAAGGTTCGGTTAGTTTGAGCTAGGTAGCGTCGTGAAACCACCAAAAACGATGTCATCTAAAGAGATAGTGTTGTTTTATTGCGAGTACGAAACTGCGATAGGTAAAATATTGGGAAAGCACACAAAATGGCATGAACTAGCCAGATACTGCGTCTTGTACCGTTACAAGTGCGAAACTGCTATAATGTGATATTCTCGTTAAAGCGCATGCAAGTATCGTGAAACCTTGAAGAACGATGTCATTTAGCGAGATACAGCGTTCTGTACTGCAATAAGTTGGTGAAAAACTGTGAGGTTATGCAAATATCGTAATTGTGAACGAAACAGTGTAATAGAGCGTTTTTCCATACAAGTACGAATGTTAGGTTAGGTTAAGATATGAACCGTCGTAAAACCGCATTAAACAATGTCACTTAGTGAGATGCAGTGTTTTTCACCATTACAAGTCGGGAACTGCGATATCTAATGTGAAAGCGCTTGCAAACGTCGTTAGGTTAGGTTAGGTTAGGTTAGGTTAGGTTAGGTTAGGTTAGGTTACGTTAGGTTAGGTTTGGTTAGGTTAGGTTAGGTTAGGTTAGGTTAGGTTAGGTTATGTTAGGTTAGGTTGGGTTAGGTTAGGTTAGGTTACGTTAGGTTAAGGTATGAACCGTCGTAAAACCGCAATAAACAATGTCACTTCGTGAGATGCAGTGTTTTTCACCTTTACAAGTTGGGAACTGCGATATCTAATGTGAAAGCGCTTGAAACCTTCGTAATGTTGTAGAAAGCAATGTAAAGTAGCGAGTAAAACGTTTTCTAACGATAGAAGTGCGAAGGTTATGTTAGGTTGAGTTATGTTAGTTTAAGCTAGGTAACGTCGTGAAACCACCAAAAACGACGTCATCTAACGAGATAGTGTTGTTTTATTGCGAGTACGAAACTGCGATAGGTAAAATGTGAAAGCACACAAAACGGCATGAACAAGCCAAATACTGCGTGTTGTACCGTTACAAGTGCGAAACTGCTATGTTTTGACATTCTCGGTAAAGCGCATGCAAGTATCGTGAAACCTTAAAGAACGATGTCATTTAGCGAGATACAGCGTTCTGTACTGTAATAAGCTGGTGAGAAACTGTGAGGTCAAGCAAATATCGTAATTGTGAACGAAACAGTGTAATTGAGCGTCTTTAGATACAAGTGCGAATGTTAGGTTAGGTTGACATATCAACCGTCGTAAAACCGCATTAAACAATGTCACTTAGTGAGATGTAGTGTTTTTCAACATTACAAGTCGGGAACTACGATATCTAATGTGAAAGCGCATGAAACCGTCGTAATCTTGTAGAAAACATTGTAAAGTTGCGAGTAAAACGTTTTCTAACGATAGAAGTGCGAAGGTTAGGTTAGGTTAGGTTAGTTTAAGCTAGGTAGCGTCGTGAAACTACCAAAAACGACGTCATCTAACGAGATAGTGTTGTTTTATAGCGAGTATTAAACTGCGATAGGTGAAATGTTGTGAAAGCACACAAAACGACATGAACAAGCCAAATACTGCGTGTTCTACCGTTACAAGTGCGAAACTGCTATATTGTGATATTCTCGTTAAAGCGCATGCAAGCATCGTGAAACCTTAAAGAACAATGTCATTTAGCGAGATACAACGTTCTGTACTGCAATAAGTTGGTGAAAAACTGTGAGGTTATGCAAATATGGTAATTGTGAACAAAACAGTGTAATAGAGCGTTTTTAGATACAAGTGCGAATGTTAGGTTAGGTCAAGATATGAACCGTCGTAAAACCGCATTAAACAATGTCAATTAGTGAGATGCATTGTTTTTCACCATTAAAAGTCGGGAACTGCGATATCTAATGTGAAAGCGCTTGCAACCGTCGTTAGGTTAGGTTAGGTTAGGTTAGGTTAGGTTTTGTTAGGTTAGGTTTGGTTAGGTTAGGTTAGATTAGGTTAGGTTGGGTTGGGTTGAGTTGGGTTAGGTTAGGTTAGGTTAGGTTAGGTTGGGTTAGGTTAGGTTAGGTTAGGTTAGGTTACGTTAGGTTAGGTTAGGTTACCTTAGGTTAGGTTAGGTTACGTTAGGTTAGGTTAGGTTAGGTAAGGATAATTTGGTTAGGTTAGGTAAGGTTAGGTTAGGTTAGGTTAGGTTGGGTTGGGTGTTGTTGGGTTGGGTTGGGTTGGGTTAGGTTGGGTTAGGTTAGGTTAGGTTACGTTAGGTTAGGTTAGGTTAGGTTAGGTTACGTTAGGTTATGTTAGGTTAGGTTAGATTAGGTTACGTTAGGTTAGGTTAGGTCAGGTAAGGTTAGGTTACGTTAGAATAGGTTAGGTTAGGTTAGGTTACGTTAGGTTAGGTTAAGTTAGGTTAGGTTAGGTTTGGTTAGGTTTGGTTAGGTTAGCTTAGGTTAGGTTAGGTTGGGTTGGGTTGGGTTGGGTTAGGTTAGGTTAGGTTAGGTTAGGTTGGGTTAGGTTAGTTTAGGTTAGGTTAGGTTAGGTTAGGTTGGGTTGGGTTGGGTTAGGTTAGGTTAGGTTAGGTTAGGTAAGGTTAGGTGAGGTTAGGTTAGGTTACGTTAGGTTAAGGTATGAACCGTCGTAAAACCGCATTAAACAATGTCACTTAGTGAGATGCAGTGTTTTTCACCTTTACAAGTTGGGAACTGTGATATCTAATGTGAAAGCGCTTGAAACCGTCGTATTGTTGTAGAAAGCAATGTAAAGTAGCGAGTAAAACGTTTTCTAACGATAGAAGTGCGAAGGTTATGTTAGGTTGAGCTATGTTAGTTTAAGCTAGGTAGCGTCGTGAAACCACCAAAAACGACGTCATCTAACGAGATAGTGTTGTTTTATTGCGAGTACGAAACTGCGATAGGTAAAATGTGAAAGCACACAAAACGGCATGAACAAGCCAAATACTGCGTGTTGTACCGTTACAAGTGCGAAACTGCTATGTTTTGACATTCTCGGTAAAGCGCATGCAAGTATCGTGAAACCTTAAAGAACGATGTCATTTAGCGAGATACAGCGTTCTGTACTGTAATAAGCTGGTGAGAAACTGTGAGGTCAAGCAAATATCGTAATTGTGAACGAAACAGTGTAATTGAGCGTCTTTAGATACAAGTGCGAATGTTAGGTTAGGTTGACATATCAACCGTCGTAAAACCGCATTAAACAATGTCACTTAGTGAGATGTAGTGTTTTTCAACATTACAAGTCGGGAACTACGATATCTAATGTGAAAGCGCATGAAACCGTCGTAATCTTGTAGAAAACATTGTAAAGTTGCGAGTAAAACGTTTTCTAACGATAGAAGTGCGAAGGTTAGGTTAGGTTAGGTTAGTTTAAGCTAGGTAGCGTCGTGAAACTACCAAAAACGACGTCATCTAACGAGATAGTGTTGTTTTATTGCGAGTATTAAACTGCGATAGGTGAAATGTTGTGAAAGCACACAAAACGGCATGAACAAGCCAAATACTGCGTGTTCTACCGTTACAAGTGCGAAACTGCTATATTGTGATATTCTCGTTAAAGCGCATGCAAGCATCATGAAACCTTAAAGAACAATGTCATTTAGCGAGATACAGCGTTCTGTACTGCAATAAGTTGGTGAAAAACTGTGAGGTTATGCAAATATGGTAATTGTGAACAAAACAGTGTAATAGAGCGTTTTTAGATACAAGTGCGAATGTTAGGTTAGGTTAAGATATGAACCATCGTAAAACCGCATTAAACAATGTCAATTAGGGAGATGCAATGTTTTTCACCATTAAAAGTCGGGAACTGCGATATCTAATGTGAAAGCGCTTGCAACCGTCGTTAGGATAGGTTAGGTTAGGTTAGGTTAGGTTTTGTTAGGTTAGGTTAGGTTAGGTTAGGTTAGATTAGGTTAGGTTGGGTTGAGTTGGGTTAGGTTAGGTTAGGTTAGGTTGGGTTAGGTTAGGTTAGGTTACGTTAGGTTAGGTTAGGTTACGTTAGGTTAGGTTAGGTTAGGTTAGGTTAGGTAAGGATAATTTGGTTAGGTTAGGTAAGGTTAGGTTAGGTTAGGTTAGGTTGGGTTGGGTGTTGTTGGGTTGGGTTGGGTTGGGTTGGGTTAGGTTGGGTTAGGTTAGGTTAGGTTACGTTAGGTTAGGTTAGGTTAGGTTAGGTTACGTTAGGTTATGTTAGGTTAGGTTAGGTTACATTAGGTTAGGTTAGGTCAGGTAAGGATAGGTTACGTTAGAATAGGTTAGGTTAGGTTAGGTTAGGTTTGGTTAGGTTTGGTTAGGTTTGGTTAGGTTAGCTTAGGTTAGGTTAGGTTGGGTTGGGTTGGGTTGGGTTAGGTTAGGTTAGGTTAGGTTAGGTTGGGTTAGGTTAGTTTAGGTTAGGTTAGGTTAGATTATGTTGGGTTGGGTTGGGTTAGGTTAGGTTAGGTTAGGTAAGGTTAGGTTAGGTAAGGTTAGGTTACGTTAGGTAAAACTTCTTTTGGGCCTAGTTGGTTCATAGCCATAGAATATACTTTTACAGCGCAAACATAAAACGATCCACAAAGAAAGCGACGACACACACCAGCGCTGACTAACAACTGACTTTATTTCGGGATATGTCAATGCATAAATACCTCCTGGGCAACCTCACCGCACATGCGCCACACATCTCGACAGATAACAGACACTCAGAGGAACAATCAGAGTTGACAAAAGAAATGAAACCGTGTATTACATACGTGATGAAATGAACTGAAACTCAGATGGGAGCAGCGTCAGAGACGTGTCGCTTATACAAAGCTGAGCCCTTTTTCTGATATGATAGGCTTCCAAAGCCAGCAGCGCATGTTCATTGTTACTCCTGCCAAGGATCGACGTCCCTTCAAAACGTGGCTCACAATTGCAGCAAGAATTAATATGAGCCACAAGATGGGCTCCTTTATCTTCGTTCTTGTTAACTTTTTGAGCGTGTTCCCTGAGCCGCTCGTTGATACATCTTCCAGTTTTTCCGACGTAGAACTTGCCACACGAGAGCGGGATGGCATAAACCACGCCGACGGCACACGGGACATAAGTCACACCGTGTCGGATTTTGCAACCTCCTCTGTTCATACCGCAAGTGCGGGAGCACAGCTTGGAAAGCTTGTTCGGGGCAGACAGCGCCATAGCGACCCCATGTCTGCCTGCCACTTTCTTGAGCTGATGGGATATCCCATGCATATACGGGACCACCACAGGCCTCGCTTTGTCCTGTACGGCGTCCGCCCGCTTGGCAGTTTTCTTTTTCTGGAAGAGCGTTTCCGCCACTGCAATCAAAAGCGACCTTGGGAACCCCGCAGCCAAAAGTCGGCTGATCTGATTTGCGAAACTATCGTGCATCTTGTGAGTGCATGATTTTCTAAGCGCCGCTTCCATGGCCCCCATCGCAATACCTCTTTTCACAATTTTCGAATGCGCCGACTTAAAAGGTAACAAGTCCTTAGTTGCGCGTGGATGATAGGACCAACACACATGACGTTCACAAAACTCGAGCCTTAATTCTAAAAACTGTAAAACACCATTCTGTGGGAGCTCAAAAGTAAACACCAGACCTCGTCCTTCTCTGCTAAAATCACCTAAAATCTTAGTCACCGAGTCCTGGTAGGAGGAGTCTATAGATAATAAAACCAAAAAATCATCGACGTACCTAAAAACCTTTACAATCTTTCTCGCGCTAAAACCTATGCTTAAAGAACAATCCACATTTGCTAAAAAAAATATCTACAAGCAGAGGCGCCAGACAGGAACCAATACATATGCCATTACGCTGCAATGACCAGCCATATTTGCAGCGTAATGGCATATGTATTGGTTCCTGTCTGGCGCCTCTGCTTGTAGATATTTTTTTAGCAAATGTGGATTGTTCTTTAAGCATAGGTTTTAGCGCGAGAAAGATTGTAAAGGTTTTTAGGTACGTCGATGATTTTTTGGTTTTATTATCTATAGACTCCTCCTACCAGGACTCGGTGACTAAGATTTTAGGTGATTTTAGCAGAGAAGGACGAGGTCTGGTGTTTACTTTTGAGCTCCCACAGAATGGTGTTTTACAGTTTTTAGAATTAAGGCTCGAGTTTTGTGAACGTCATGTGTGTTGGTCCTATCATCCACGCGCAACTAAGGACTTGTTACCTTTTAAGTCGGCGCATTCGAAAATTGTGAAAAGAGGTATTGCGATGGGGGCCATGGAAGCGGCGCTTAGAAAATCATGCACTCACAAGATGCACGATAGTTTCGCAAATCAGATCAGCCGACTTTTGGCTGCGGGGTTCCCAAGGTCGCTTTTGATTGCAGTGGCGGAAACGCTCTTCCAGAAAAAGAAAACTGCCAAGCGGGCGGACGCCGTACAGGACAAAGCGAGGCCTGTGGTGGTCCCGTATATGCATGGGATATCCCATCAGCTCAAGAAAGTGGCAGGCAGACATGGGGTCGCTATGGCGCTGTCTGCCCCGAACAAGCTTTCCAAGCTGTGCTCCCGCACTTGCGGTATGAACAGAGGAGGTTGCAAAATCCGACACGGTGTGACTTATGTCCCGTGTGCCGTCGGCGTGGTTTATGCCATCCCGCTCTCGTGTGGCAAGTTCTACGTCGGAAAAACTGGAAGATGTATCAACGAGCGGCTCAGGGAACACGCTCAAAAAGTTAACAAGAACGAAGATAAAGGAGCCCATCTTGTGGCTCATATTAATTCTTGCTGCAATTGTGAGCCACGTTTTGAAGGGACGTCGATCCTTGGCAGGAGTAACAATGAACATGCGCTGCTGGCTTTGGAAGCCTATCATATCAGAAAAAGGGCTCAGCTTTGTATAAGCGACACGTCTCTGACGCTGCTCCCATCTGAGTTTCAGTTCATTTCATCACGTATGTAATACACGGTTTCATTTCTTTTGTCAACTCTGATTGTTCCTCTGAGTGTCTGTTATCTGTCGAGATGTGTGGCGCATGTGCGGTGAGGTTGCCCAGGAGGTATTTATGCATTGACATATCCCGAAATAAAGTCAGTTGTTAGTCAGCGCTGGTGTGTGTCGTCGCTTTCTTTGTGGATCGTTTTATGTTTGCGCTGTAAAAGTATATTCTATAGGTTACGTTAGGTTAAGGTATGAACCGTCGTAAAACCGCATTAAACAATGTCACTTAGATGCAGTGTTTTTCACCTTTACTAGTTGGGAACTGCGATATCTAATGTGAAAGCGCATGAAACCGTCGTAATCTTGTAGAAAACATTGTAAAGTAGCGAATAAAACGTTTTCTAACGATAGAAGTGCGAAGGTTATGTTAGGTTGAGTTATGTTAGTTTAAGCTAGGTAGCGTCGTGAAACCACCAAAAACGACGTCATCTAACGAGATAGTGTTGTTTTATTGCGAGTACGAAACTGCGATAGGTAAAATGTGAAAGCACACAAAACGGCATGAACAAGCCAAATACTGCGTGTTGTACCGTTACAAGTGCGAAACTGCTATGTTTTGACATTCTCGGTAAAGCGCATGCAAGTATCGTGAAACCTTAAAGAACGATGTCATTTAGCGAGATACAGCGTTCTGTACTGTAATAAGCTGGTGAGAAACTGTGAGGTCAAGCAAATATCGTAATTGTGAACGAAACAGTGTAATTTAGCGTCTTTAGATATAAGTGCGAATGTTAGGTTAGGTTGACATATCAACCGTCGTAAAACCGCATTAAACAATGTCACTTAGTGAGATGTAGTGTTTTTCAACATTACAAGTCGGGAACTACGATATCTAATGTGAAAGCGCATGAAACCGTCGTTAGGTTAGGTTAGGTTAGGTTAGGTTAGGTTAGGTTTTGTTAGGTTAGGTTAGGTTAGGTTAGGTTAGATTAGGTTAGGTTAGGTTAGGTTGGGTTAGGTAAGGTTAGGTTAGGTTAAGATATGAACCGCGCTAAAACCGCATTAAACAATGTCACTTAGTGAGATGCTGTGTTTTTCACCAAGTCGGGAACTGCGATATCTAATGTGAAAGCGCATGAAACCGTCGTAATCTTGTAGAAAACATTGTAAAGTAGCGAATAAAACGTTTTCTAACGATAGAAGTGCGAAGGTTCGGTTAGTTTGAGCTAGGTAGCGTCGTGAAACCACCAAAAACGATGTCATCTAAAGAGATAGTGTTGTTTTATTGCGAGTACGAAACTGCGATAGGTAAAATATTGGGAAAGCACACAAAATGGCATGAACTAGCCAGATACTGCGTCTTGTACCGTTACAAGTGCGAAACTGCTATAATGTGATATTCTCGTTAAAGCGCATGCAAGCATCGTGAAACCTTAAAGAACGATGTCATTTAGCGAGATACAGCGTTCTGTACTGCAATAAGTTGGTGAAAAACTGTGAGGTTATGCAAATATCGTAATTGTGAACGAAACAGTGTAATAGAGCGTTTTTCAATACAAGTACGAATGTTAGGTTAGGTTAAGATATGAACCGTCGTAAAACCGCATTAAACAATGTCA